>NW_027397099.1:4772606-5038027 GCF_003265705.2 Callorhinus ursinus
ATAAAATAAAATAAAATAAAATAAAATAAAATAAAATAAAATAAAATCTTTAAACCAAATAATCAGGGGAGCCTGAGTGGCTCAGTCGATTAAGCGTCTGACTCTTGGTTTCAGCTCAGGTCATGATCTCAGGGTGGTGAGATCAAGGCCCCCCTCATCTACTTGAGATTCTCTCGCTCTCCTCTGCTCCTCCCCCCATGCGTGCTCTCTCTCTCTCAAATAAAGAAATAAGGTATTTTAAAAACAAACAAACAAAAAACAAAATAATAAAAAATGTTTGGCTTGGGGGCGCCTGGGTGGCTTAGTTGGTTAATCAACTGCCTTCGGCTCAGGTCATGATCCCAGGGTCCTGGGATCGAGACCCACATCAGGCTCCCTGCTCCCCGGGGGGGGGGCCTGCTTCTCCCTCTCCCTCTGCCTGTCACTCCCCCTGCTTGTGCTCTCTCTGTGTCAAATAAATTAAAAAAATCTTTAAAAAAAAAAGTTTGGCTTTGAATATCAAGTTTACAATTATTGATCTTATCTCAATAAAGTACCTCTTACAAAATCCTACCATTATTTTTCCTATATTTTATTAACTTTTAATTGCTATTAATTTAGGAATACATCCTTCTTTCTTTCTTCTTTTTTTTTTTTTAAATAGAATGTTGCAGGGGCGCTGGTGGCTCAGTCGTTAAGTGTCTGCCTTCAGCTCAGGTCCCTGGGATCAAGCCCTGCATCGAGGCCCTCATCGGGCTCCCTGCTCAGCAGGAAGCCTGCTTCTCCCTCTCCCACTCCCCCTGCTTGTGTTCCCTCTCTCACTGTGTTTCTCTCTGTCAAATAAATAAATAAAATCTTTAAAAAAAAAATAGAATGTTGCAGGTAAACTTTTGGTTCTCTTTAGTCATTTTCCATAATGCTAATTTAATTGGCCTTGAGTGTGGTTGGCAAATAATTACTTTAACATAGTGATTCTAATATGCAGCAAAGTATGAGAATCACTTGTCTAACTGATATAGGACCCCAATGTTCTTGGAAACTCAGTACTAGAAATGATGGGAAATACATATTTAAAAAATACAATAAATGGTTTTCCTTCTTTAAGTGAAGGGTAAGATTTGCCTTTCAAGACGGATTGCATTTTACCAAGAACGCATCAGTGAACTTACGGATGTGCAAATAAAAAGCCAATATGCAATTCTAGAATGGAGTCTGGGGACAAGATGACCCTAAACTCACCATATAAAAGTTGTCATTGTTGTGGGCATGTTGCATCTCTGTAGAGTATTAAGATATGGCTGGAGACTGGGGATTGAAGAAGAACTGATTGAAGAAGTTTCTTGGCTAGAGAAAGAGAGGGCCATAAAAAAGACCCCTGTGAAAGAGTCAGGCTGAGACTCTTGAGGACTGTGTTGTCCAACATGGTAGCCACGAACCACATGTGGTTATTTAATTCTAAATTTAAGTGAATTGATATGAAATCAAATTTTTTTTTAAGATTTTATTTATTTGACAGAGAGAGACACAGCGAGAGAGGGAACACAAGCAGGGGGAGTGGGAGAGGGGAGAAGCAGGCTTCCCGCTGAGCAGGGAACCCCATGCGAGGCTTGATCCCAGGACTCTAGGATCATGACCTGAGCCAAAGGCAGATGCTTAATGACTGAGCCACCCAAGCTCCCCGAAATGAAATCAAATTAAAAGTTCAGTTCCTCAGTCATAGTAGCCACATTTCAAGTGCTCAATAGCCACATGTAACCAGTGGCTACCATACTGGATGCAAATATAGAACATTTACCTCATGAACGAAAGCTCCATGGGACAGTGCTACTCTAGAAATCATTATATATGGTCTTACCTAGTAGCTAGTTTTAAATTTTCATTCACGCAGTGTAATTACTTGCTTTCCTCCCAAGCCGTCAACAAAGTTTTAAAATAATAGTAACAGCTAATATTCATTGAATCCTTATGTATTGGTCAGTTTTCTTGGTTGCAGACAAGTTTCACTCTTGTTAATTTAAGCACAAAGAGATTTACTGAAGGGTATGGCTAGCTCACAGAATCATTTGGAAAGTTAAGAAATACACTCTAGGCTAAACATCCAGGAATGACTTCCAAAATTATACTGCAGAACTGGGTTGACAAGCAAGCTGCAGCCTCTGCCACCATCTAGAAGATTCAGAACTGCTAAGCTGCCGCCAACAGCAGCTGGCTCCAGAATCACATTGCCTTTCCATGATCAGCACCAGCAAAATGAATGCTTCTTCACACCTGCCTCTCCCTGCATAGGGTTCACAGTTTTAAAGTCTCATACAAATGGCATAAATCACAAACAGAATTGGAGCAGCAAGGGAGTTTGAGAAATGTAATAAATGTTTAGCTTTCTATTTCCTGCAGTTCAGAAAGCAAGGTAGAAAGGGGTTGCAATGGATTTTGAGAGAACCAGTCTAAAGTATCTGTCACAACTTGCCATGTGCCAAGTCCGGTAAACATGCCCAATCTCATTTCATTCTTACAAGAATTCAGTGGGGAAGGCCCTGTAATTATCCTCATTTGCCAGATGAAGACACTACAGTAAATGGTGGGACTCACAGTATGAACTTAGTTGTGCTTTTGGAAGGTTTTTTTTTTTTTTTTAAAGATTTTATTTATTTATTTATTTATTTGAGAGAGAGAGAGCACGCATGAGGGGGGGAGGGTCAGAGGGAGAAGCAGACTCCCCGCCGAGCAGGGAGCCCGATGTGGGACTCGATCCCGGGACTCCGGGATCATGACCTGAGCCGAAGGCAGTCGCTGAACCAACCGAGCCACCCAGGCGCCCTGTGCTTTTGGAAGTTAAAGGAGCCCTCTGTCCACTCTTGGAAAGAACTTAAGGGAAGCAGGGAAAGGACAGCTGACTGAAGAAGCCAGGATGGAAGATGACAACCCATGAGAATAAAGCAGCAGTCCCAAGGTGACAAAGGACAGCCAGAATGAATCTGAGAACTCAGGAGTGGTGCCAGATTCATGCCAGATTCCAGAGTCCCTACTCTCTCCCCAAAGTCCATGCTGCCCCCAATGGGAAGAACCAGAACTTACACACAAATGACAAAGACTGAGAAAACTTCTCTGGTTTCAACGGTCCCAGTTGCATCTGTGACACAGAACAGAATGCAAAATAAAGAACTCAGCCGGGAAGGCTTCCAGAAGGAGGTGCATTTTCAGTCAGTTTTAGAGGAGAGAAGTGTTAGCTTACCCTACTGCACTGAGAAGGCAGAGGGTTTCAGATGAAAGAACTCATATGTCTCATGCCAAGACTCAGGGCTGAAATGGACCAGCCACTGTAGCATATCAAAGCAATGTCCTTGACTAAGGAGGAAGGAGGTGGGTCAGTGTTTAGCAGAAAACAATAAATCTGGTGGGGAAGAGAATTGATTGCAGGATAAAATCACATGAAACCCATCCCATGGTTATAGTTATATTAAAATATTAATAAAGTATGGACTGAAATTCAATTTGGAACAAAATTAAAATCTCAGGGAGTGGAACTCAGAAATTTTTTCTTTTCTTTTTCTTTTATTTTCTTTTATTCATTTATTTGGGAGAGAGCACAAGTCGGGTAAGGAGCAGAGGGAGAAGCAGACTCGAGTGGGGTGAGGGGCAGAGAGAGAAGGAGAAGCAGACTCCCCGCTGAGCAGGGAGCCCGATTCGGGGCTCTATCCTGGGACTCCAGGATCGTTACCTGAGCCGAAGGCAGACACTTAACCAACTGAGCCACTCAGGTGCCCTAAGAACCCAGAAATTTTCTAACAAACACTCCAAGTTGATTTGTCTTCATTTGCCTGTCACAAGGGCTGTTCCCAGTCCCAGTTCTCCTTCCCTGTGAAAAAACCCAAACTTCTGGTGCCTGAGGTCTGGTGCCCCTTTGCCACCTCATTCTTTCTTGAAGACATTCTAGTAGGATCACAAGATAACCATGCTCGGGGGATAGAATAAATCTCAAGGAAATGGGTCGCTTGGTGCTGAGAGCTTCAGGTAATTTGAGAAAGCAGTGTCAACATCTCAGAAATGTGGTAGCTCTGTGTGATTCTTACTTTGCTTAAGCTTTATCAAACAATATTACTAACTAACATTCTAACAAGCCTTTGCATCTGCTAGGTCCTAGGCTAAGCAACTTAGTAATGCTTTATATCACTGAACCCTCACAACAATTGCCTATACTAGAGGCTATTAATATTCCCATTTTACTAATAAGGAAACTGTGGCTTAAGAGGCCCCACAGCTAAGAACTGGACTCTGCAGCCCATAGATTTAGCCATGCTGCTATGCTGCCTTGATTTCTTCTTTCTTAATTGTGTTTCCCTATTATTTTTCACATGGTATGTTTGTTTACTCATTGGCTCTTCACTCCTCCAAAAACTATAAGTTTCTTAAATGTGATGATCAAGTCTAATTCATCTTTAGACACCCTTACCCTCAATACCTGACAAAGACTAGCACATAGTGAGTGCTTAATATGTGTGAGCTAGACAGAGCTTTGTGACACAAAAGTCACTCATTTTATATACTTATACACAATTACTCTTGCAGATATTCACAGCTTCTGGATAACAAGTTGATGACGTTTGTACTCTCATTTCATATAGTGCCATGGTCAAGTGTGAGGGTCTTAGAGCCAGATAGTTACTGGTTTGAATCCTGCCTCAGCCACTTATTAGTGGTGTAACTTTTGGCAAATGTTAAAAGAAAAAAAAGTGTTACAATTTATAAAGGGTTATCTGTAAAAGGAGCACTGCTCTTGGGTCGTGAAGAAATAGTTGGAACAGTTTATGATTCAGATGCTTAAAAATATATATATGTGTGGAGGCACCTGGGCAGCTCAGTTGGTTGCGCAGCCAACTCTTCATTTTGGCTCAGGTCATGATCTCAGGGTCAGGGGATCAAGCCTTGTGTGGGGCTCTGTGTTCAGCTCGGAGTCTGCTTGTCCCTCTCCCTCTGCTCCTCCCCCTGCTCTCTCTTTCTCTCTCAAATAAATAAATAAATTTAAAAACTATATATATGTGTGTGTGTGAAGACACATGAAAAGATGCTCAACATTGGGGCGCCTGGGTGGCTCAGTTGGTTAAGCGACTGCCTTCGGCTCAGGTCATGATCCTGGAGTCCCGGGATCGAGTCCCACATCGGGCTCCCTGCTCAGCGGGGAGTCTGCTTCCCCCTCTGACCCTCCTTCCTCTCATGCTCTCTCTCTCTCTCATTCTCTCTCAAATAAATAAATAAAATCTTTAAAAAAAGAAAAAGAAAAGAAAAGATGCTCAACATCACTAATCAACAGGGAAATGCAAATTAAAACCATAATAAGGGGAGCCTGGGTGGCTCAGTCATTAAGCATCTGCCTTTGGCTCAGGTCATGATCCCGGGGTCCTGGGATCGAGCCCCGCATCGGGCTCCCTGCTCCGCGGGAAGCCTGCTTCTCCCTCTCCCACTCCCCCTGCTTGTGTTCCCTCTCTCGCTGTGTCTCTCTCTGTCAAATAAATAAATTAAATTTTAAAATAAAATAAATAAAACCATAATAAGATATCACCCCATTCCCATCAAAATGGCTATTATTATCAAAAAGTAAGCTACAACAAATGTTGAGACATCTGGGTGGCTCAGTCGGTTAAGCATCTGCCTTCGCTCAGGTCATGATCTAAAGGTCCTGGGATTGAGCCCCGCAGTGGGCTCCCTGCTCAGTGAGTGGGGAGCCTGCTACTCTCTCTCCCTCTGCCCCTCCCCTGGCTCATGATCTCTCTCTCAAATAAATAAATAAAATCTTAAAGAAATAATAAATGCTGGCAAGGCTTTAGAGAAAAGGGAACCCTCATGCACTGTTGAGGGGAATGTAAATTAGTACAGCCACAGTGGAAAACAGTATGGGGCTTCCTCATAGATAAAATAGAACTACAGTACAATCCAGGAATCACATTTCTAGCTATTTATCTGAAGAAAATGAAAATACTAATTTGAAAAGACATATGCACTCCTATGTTCGTTGCAGCATTATATACAATAGCCAAGATTTGGAAGCAACCTAAATGTCCATTGATAGATGAATGGATAAATAAGATGTGGTATATACATGCAATGGAATATTACCCACAAAAAGAATGAAATCCTGCCATTTATGATAACACTTGCGGATCCGGAAGGTATTATGCCAAGCGAAATTAGTCAGAGAAAGACAAATATTATATGATTTCACTTATATGTGGAATCCAAAAATCAAAACAAATGAACAAACCAGAAACAGATTCATAGATACAGAGAACAAACTGACCATTGCCCAAGGGATGTGGGGTGTGGGAATGGATGAAATAGGTGAAGGAGATTAAGAAGTACAAATTTGCAGGGGTGCCTAGGTGGCTCAGTGAGTTAAGCGACTGACTCTTGACAGTTTAAGTCTCACAGTCGTGAGTTCAAGCCCTGCATTGAACTTAAAAAAAAAAAAGGAAGAAGAAGCACAAACTTACAGTTACAAAATAAATAAGACGTGGGGATGTAATGTACAGCATAGGATATATAGTCAGTAATATTATATCAACTTTGGTGACAGATGTGACTAGATTTATGTGGTGACCAT
The DNA here is from genome assembly GCF_003265705.2 of Callorhinus ursinus. NCBI lineage: Eukaryota > Metazoa > Chordata > Mammalia > Carnivora > Otariidae > Callorhinus > Callorhinus ursinus. The sequence goes on from NW_027397099.1 coordinate 4,779,181, forward strand.
TTTGTAATGTATATAAATATAGAATCACAATGTTGTATACCTGAAACGAATATGATACTGTATTTCAATTATTCTTTAATAAAAAATATGTACTTGATAAAAGTGGTAGATGGGTGGGTTCTCAGAGGCGCCCGGGGTCTTCCTAGAGTAGCTAGTAGCCTACTGAGAGGAGACCCTACTCCTACTCAGTCGCCTCCTACTAAGAAAGATGGAGCAGCAAGAACAGGGACTTGCTGGGGTTAAATGTTAACTTGTGTTTATTTCTCTACAACTGCCTGCTGTTTAATTTGGCCAACCCAGTGAAGATTCTTTGGTAAGCCAGTGTGTAATTTCTAAACACCAGACCTACGACCTTTATACACATGCTAAACATTTATAGAGTGGGAGAGTTCTTTTTCCCCATCAGTGAATTGAATAAATAACAACATCCTCCCCTCTCCCCCCAAAAAAGCATTCTTTGATCTACACGAAAGATAAATTGGTAATAATTCACCCTGATCAGCTAAGGATTGTAAAGCAGAGTCTTTGATAAGCCAATTAATTTCAGAGGGCACGGGAGCTTGTTTCTTCCTGATACTGATTTATATTCTCAAAGCCATAGAATGTTAGAGCTGAAAAGAAACCTTTTAAGATTATCTCTTCAAATCTTCTGATTTTAATGGATAAGAAAACTGCGCACTCCAGAGAGGAAAGTTTAGACAAATGCTAATAAAGAACCATATAGAAAATGTTTTGTTACAACAATTCCTAAAGCATTTTAAGCTTTCTGTGGTTGTTGCTTTTTGTTTCCTTTTTAATCGGGTGATCCAAATACATTATTTGGGCCTGGATTTGGAAATCTGTGGGCACTAATCCTCAGTTTTGTGCTGACGTCAGAGATATTTGAGAATCACTGCTGTCCCCTGCTGGAAATTTAAATCTCACAGGTTCTCAAGGTTCTATGGAATTTTTTTAACAGTCAAACAAATGATAAAAGTAGTATCTCCTTAAGGTAGTGAGTTTAAATAGCATAAAAGGGTATGAAGAGAAAAGTAAAACTGGGAAAGTGGTAACTGTCATTAAAAATTTTATTGAACATTCTTCCATAATTTTTTACTTATATATTTATATATATCTACACATATGTATAATACATTTTAAAAGATTTATTTATGGGGTGCCTGGGTGGCTCAGTTGGTTAAGCGTCTGCCTTCGGCTCAGGTCATGATCCCAGGGTCCTGGGATCGAGCCCCACCTCGGGCTCCTTGCTCAGTCAGGAGCCTGCTTCTCCCTCTGCCTCTGCTGCTCCCCCTGCTTGTGTGTGTGCAGGTGTGAGGTGGGGGAACAGAGGGAGAGGGAGAGAGAATCTTAAGCAGGTGCCATGCTGGGGAGTTCTGAGTGTGGGGGGCTCCATCTCACAACCCTGAGATCATGACCTGAGCTGAAATCAAGAGTCCTATGATTAACGGAAGGCACCACCCAGGCGCCCCAATATGTTTATACACACATAGGAAAATGCTATATGCAGGGTTTTGTAGCTTAGTTTTCTCTTTTTTCTTTCTTTATTTTGAATAGGAATATATTCAAAAGCTTCCTATTTTTTTTTTTTTTAGAAATATGTCCTGAACAGTCTTTTAAAAAGTAATCTCTGTGCCCAGTGTGGGGCTTAAACTCAACCGGGAGATCAAAAGTCACAACTCTTTCCGATGTGCCAGCCAGGCCCCCCCCCCCAGGGGCTCCTGTCTTGAACATCTTTTTTTTTTCTTAAGATTTTATTTAATTTTGACAGAGAGAGAGTGTACAAGCAGGGGAAGCAGCAGGCCGAGGGAGAGGGAGAAGCAGGCTCCCCGCTCGGCAGGGAGCCCGATGCGGGGCTCAATCCCAGGACCCTGGGATCATGACCTGAGCCTAAGGCAGATGCTTAACCGTCTGAGCCACCCAGGCACCCCATTGAACATCTTTTTAAAGCAGTATATTGGGGCGGCTGGGTGGCTCAGTTATTAAGCGTCTGCCTTAGGCTCAGGTCATGATCCCAGGGTTCTGGGATCGAGCCCCACATCGGGCTCCCTGCTGAGCGGGGAGCCTGCTTCTCCCTCTCCCACTCCCCCTGCTTGTGTTCCCTCTCTCGCTGTGTCTCTCTCTGTCAAATAAAGAAATAAAAATCTTAAAAAAACAAGGAGTATATTGACAACCTCATTTTTGATGGGAGAATAATATTCCATTGCTCAGGTGTATCATAAATTATTTGTTTAGTCCTCTTTTGATAGACTAAAATGTAAATCTCTCTAAGAGTAGGGAATTTATTATTTTGTTGTTGTCACTGCTGTCTCAATAAAATTTGCTTAATAAATGACTGGACATTTTCCTAGTTTAAAGTATTTCTCTGCTTAAAAATGCTGCCCTGAATACCCTTGTGCCTGTATTTTGGGGCAGTAGATAAAGTCTGGAAGGAAGTACAGGTTCAAGGACATGTGAATTTTAAGTTTTGACAGGTGAGTACTTCTGATGAAACATGGATCCAGATGTTTAGTAATTCTATCATTCCCATACCTGCTTGAGCATCGAAGCCAGAAGCTCCCAGAGAATTAATGAAAAATAGCTCTTTTCTCCACATCCCTTCTCTGTTTTAATTCAGTAGTGTGTGTGGGGGGGCAGGAATATTTAAAGCCCCCGCCCCCAACTATGATTCCCGTGCACACTCAGAACTGGCAATAGCCACATAATACCCATGTCTTGCTACACTGCAGCAGAAGGGAAGGTGCTCCTATATCCCAATGTTCATGTGGTAACTCATCTGTTATTCACCTGATGCTTATCCAGTGCCTACTGTGTGCAAGACCCTATGCTCGCTCAACCACGGGCAAGATTGTGCAGGCGGTGTGGTACGGATTTCGCCACTGCCCTGGGTGGTGGTGCTGGGAGCAGACGGGTGAGTTTGTTGTTGTACGAGTCGGCTGGTGGTTGGGGTTTGGGGAGGGAGCGCTGTGTGGGTGAAACTTGGGAATCCTGCACTACAGCGGCAGGAATTTTAAAAAGGCCCAGCCCTGCCCTCAGTGACATGTATGTGTGTCTAACAAACATGGAGCCCCCACAACTTCTAGGTCTTCCTAGGCAGGAGCTACTGGGGGTGACCCCAGCAGTGGTGCGGGGCAGGGCCCAGGCCTTTCCCTCTGGGCCCTTCTAAGCCAGATAAAATATCATGCAGATGCAACACATGTGGGAAATGCGCCATGGACAGCCAACAGATGGCAGTCATAAAAAGAGATGACAGATTCCACCGTCATTCACGACCCACCCAAATGTCACGTCCGCTGGGCTCTTTCCCTGACAGTTACTGCCCCGAGCAGGTGTTGTTTTCATGTACTCCGTGGCAGTTAAAATATAACAACAGAAAAAAACTCCAACAACCAAAAACCAAAAAACCGAACTATTAGTACTGCTCCCCGAGGCTTACTGGATCAGAACTTCTAACCACCTTATTGCATGACCCCATTGTATTCTCCCAACAATGTAGGGAACTCAGAGAAGTTAAATAACCAGTTAAAGGCCACACAACTTAAGTAGATTGATCTTCACATTCTTCTTGCTTGCACATCTCATCAAATAATTTTGAAAAATTGTCTACCCCTAGAAACAGACATACACATCTATGGTCACTTAATTGATAACAAAGGAGGCACTACAGAGAGTAGGAAAAGATCTTAATAAATCATGCTGGAATAGCTAGATACCCATATAGAGAAAAAATGAAATTGGTCTCCACTTCATGCCATACACAACATCAGATCCAGGTGGATAAAAGACAAATGCGAAAGGCAAAAATCTACAGCTTTTTAGAATATATGAAAATATCTTCTTGACTTCTGAATAGGAAAGCATTTAAGCCACTAACAGCCCTCAAGACAAAGGAAAAGAAAGGTAGATAAAGAGAATGATTCAGTGACACTAAAGTTATACATTGTGGTTCATAAATATATTATGTAGAGAGTTTGACAGATAAACCACAGAGTGAGAGAAGATAGTTGCAACAAATGTAACTATATGCTCATTGCAGCTTGTTGCAACACTAAACTAAGGCAACAGTATTCAGTGGTACCACTTTGGAAAACAGTTTGGCATCCTTTTTGTACAAATGTTATAGAGTTGCCCCTTAAACACCACTGGTGGTTTGACTGAACCTGCAGGTCCACTAATACACAGATGTACATTTAATATTTTTTCTTAAAATTTTCTCTTATAGTTTTCTTAATAATATTTTCTTTAGCTTATTTTATTGTAAGAATACAGAATGTAATATACATAACATACAAAATATGTGCTGATCAACAGCTTATTTTATATCGGTAAGGCTTCTGGTCAACAGCAGGCTATTAGTAGTTAAGTTTTGGGGGAGTCAAAAGTATTATGCAGATTTCTAACTGCATGGGGGTCAGTGTCCCCAGCTTTGCATTGCTGAAGGGCCTACTATAGTTGACAATGAAAAGGAAAAAGACAAGAAACCACTGCCTAAGAATGTGTATCTCCTTCCACATTTTAAAGTTGACATCTAAAAGTTTCCATCTTATTTACTTTTTTTTTTTACTTGAACAATAATGCTTATAGCAGCCTTATTTGTAATGCCCCAAACAGGAAACAACCTAAATATCTATGGAGAATGAATAAATAAATTGTGGATTTTCATATAATGGAACAATACTCAGCAATAAAAAGGAATGACACGGGTGAATCTCAAAAACTGTTACGCAAATTAAGTTAGACACAAAGAGTACCTACCATATGATTCTGTTTATATGAAATTTAGAAACAGACAAACTAAGATGTTTGAAATCCAGTCATTGGTGGATGGGGAGTATCTTGAAAGGGGCATAAGGGAACATTCTGGGGGTGATTCAGCACGCATTTAACTAGATGCAAAAGATGTACTTTCTGGTACATTACAGATGTTAACATTCAAAAATAAAACTGTGATATCACCGCCACAAATACACCCAATGAAATATAAGTACCATACTGATTTGATATCCACCATCATCTATTTAAAAATAAAAAAATATGGACAGGCCCTTCTTGAGCAGTCATACTTTTTTTTTTAAAGATTTTATTTATTTATTTGAGAGAGAGAATGAGAGATAGAGAGCACGAGAGGGAAGAGGGTCAGAGGGAGAGGCAGACTCCCTGCTGAGCAGGGAGCCCGATGTGGGACTCGATCCCGGGACTCCAGGATCATGACCTGAGCCAAAGGCAGTCGCTTAACCAACTGAGCCACCCAGGCGCCCTGAGCAGTCATACGTTTTAATAAACTTTTTTTTTTTAAGATTTTATTTATTTATTTGAGAGAGAGAGAGAATGAGAGATAGAAAGCATGAGAAGGAAGAGGGTCAGGGGGAGAAGCAGACTGCCCGCTGAGCAGGAAGCCCGATGCGGGACTCGATCCCGGGACTCCAGGATCATGACCCGAGCCGAAGGCAGTCGCTTAACCAACTGAGCCACCCAGGCGTCCTTTAATAAACTTTTTTTTTTCCTTAAGTAAGCTCTATCCCCAACATGGGGCTTGAACACACCACCCTGAGATCAAGAGTCACATGCTTCACTGGCTGAGCCAGCCAGGCACCCTAACAGTCATACATTGTAAATCATTCTTTTTCTTCTTGAAATCTATGTCTCCCACCAAATATTACTCTAAAGTAACATGGTTTTATGTTTGAAAGTCCTTTATTCATCATCTATTACTCTGCAACAACATATGACCATTTATTTTTTGTTGCATTCTAAAATCTTAAAAAATATACTATCACCACAAGGCTTTATTTTGTTTAAATTTATTTATTTGTCAGAGAGAGAGAGAGAGAGAGTGCATGCACAAGCAGAGGGAGAAGCAGGCTCCCCGCTGAGCAAGGTGCCCGATGTGGGACTCGATCCCAGGACCCTGGGATCATGACCTGAGCTGAAGGCAGATGCTTAACCAACTGAGCCACCCAGGTGTCACTCACAAGTCTTTAAATATTAATTTTCTTTGGGCTTAAGCTAGCATTATAAGTCATACACTAATAATATTGATCAAATTAGCATAAAATTATGTCCATTGAAAATTCATCTCTCAGGGTGCCTGGGTGGCTCAGTTGGTTTAAGTGTTCAACTTTTGATATCAGCTCAGGTCTTGACTTCAGGGTTTTGAGTTCAAGTCCCTCATTTGGCAGGCTGGGCATGGAGCTTACTTAAAAATAAAAAAATCATCTCTCAAAAATGGATGAGGGAGTAGTTAATGGGACCTTAATTAGTCTTTTTTTTAAAGGCTTTATTTATTTATTTGTGAGAGAGAAAGAGCGAGCGAGAGACAAGATGAAGGGGGGAGGGGCAGAGGGAGAAGCAGACTCCCTGTCGAGCAGGGAGCTGGACTCGGGGCTCAATCCCAGGACCCCAGGATCATGACCTGAGCCAAAGGCAGAGCTTAACTGACTGAGGCACCCAGGTACACCGGGACCTTAATTAGTCTTGAACTATGCCTGTATTTGTATCCAAACTCGGTTTCTAACACCATAATATACACCAATATACACCATAATATACACCAAAGTGAGATGCGGATGGTATGCCTTATCTTTTGCAAGGTGGGAGAAATCTGACTGGGAAAGGGAAACTGGCAGGATCTCTGACATTGGTGTATTCTTACATCAGTTTTAAGAAAGATAACACATGAAGGTTAATCCCCCTTGAAAAGTGTTCATGCTTAGGGATATGTGTAATTCCGGTTTGAAGACCACCAGTTTAGAATGTGTGGAGATGGAATTCTGACCCAGATATATCTGACTCCCAGCCAACTACCCCATACAATCCTAATTTATTCCTTATCACTTTGACCTAAAAAAAAATTTTTTTTTAGGAATATTTATTTGCCGGGGGAGGGTTGGGGGCAGCTCTAGAAGTAATACATAACCATTGCTCAAAATTGAAATACAGTGTCATTTTTACATGTTGGTCTTCCACCTAGACCTTAAATTCCTTCAGGGCAAAACTAGTGTTTTATCTATATTCATGGCCCTAGAACCAGTGGAGCTTCAATTCACAAAGCAGGGCCTCAATAAATACAGAGCAAATGCCCATGGTGGACAAGACCATATCTGAGTCTTCGACCTGCATGGATAAGGGCCCCAGGTTGGGAGAGGTGATGCCAATGGCTGACTCGGCTTTGGAGTTTAAGCCTCCTGTTATTTCCATCAGTCCCTTCCTCCATTCTTTGCTATAGACAACTGTTGTTTTCTCAAACCAACATCCAATGCTTGATGCACTTGGCTTCAAGACAGTACCCTCACTTAGCCTTCCAACGAGATTGTCCCCTGGTCCCACCCCAAAGCCTTCCTTTATCAGATTTCTGTAACTCTCACTGCTGACCACAGAGAACTTTCATCTGTGGGATTGGGAAGAACCAGCCATGTGTGTTCTTGACACAGATGTTCCATGTGCAGAGTGAAAAAGACTGAAGAACCTTCTGTCCATGCTGGGCTTCATCCCCTGTTGGTGTTCTCTAGCCCACAAATGCCAGAACAGTGCTTCCCACACTCTCAGCATTCCCATGTCACCTTTATGACTTTGGGTATATCCACAGGCCACCTGTATTTACATCATACTTTTCTTTATATGACTCATTATTTTTTACCTAAAAACTTGCTTAAGCTTTGTCCTGAGCAATAATATCGAAGTAATGACATGCCTGATGAGTGAGGTATGATGTGTGTATATATGTATGTGTATGTGTGTGTTTCAAATGCATGTTTTAAAAAGTTCATAGTTATTAATATTTTTAAAATATTAGTTGGTGTATGTTTAAGAAAAAAACACCCAGTTTTCCCCTCCTTTCACTTTCACACAAAATGCTTTACTTCTGACACTTGTGGTCACCAAATGTATGGGGTTTCTTCCCCACACCAAGCAATTCTTTGTGACACCAGCTGGATGTTCTATAGTTTAACTCCATTACATACAACTTCTGTCCAATGTGTCTACAAATCAGAGGTTGCCATGATCCCCCCAATTTCCATTAATTTGCTTAGAGTGGCTCATAGAATGCAGGAAAACATTTATGTTTACCAGTTTATTAAAGGATATGATTAAGAATAGAGATGAACATTCAGCTGAAGAGATACATAGGGCAAGTTCTGGGAGGGTCCCCAGCACAGGAGCTTCTGTCTTGGTGGACTTGAGGTATGTCACCCTCCAGTTACATGGATGTGTTCACCAACCTAGAAGCTCTCTGAACCCCATACTACTGGGATTTTATGGAGGCTTCATCATGTATGCATGAGAGATCATGAACTCCATTTTTAGCCCTCCTTCTCCCTTCTCAAGAGAATAGGGGAAGGGGTGGAAAATTCCAAGTTTCTAATCATGGCTTGGTCTTTCTGGTGACCAGCTCCCATCTAGGAGCCATCTGCGAGCCCACCCAGGGTTATCTTTTTAGAACAAGAGATGCCCCCAGTGCTCTTATCACTTAAGAAATTACCAGAGTTTTAGAAGCTCTGTGCCAGGAACCGGGGGCAGAGACCAATATATCTATATTCTACTATCTCACAGTGTACTACTTAAAAAATCTCCCATATAAGACTGGAAATGTCTTGTTCTAGACAGGAAGTTATTAGGCTATGCAGCTTTCTTTTTTTTTAATAATTTTTATTGTTATGTTAATCACCATACATTACATCATTAGTTTTTGATGTAGTGTTCCATGAGTCATTGTTTATGCATAACACTCAGTGCTCCATGCAGACTGTGCCCTCTTTAATACCCATCACCAGGCTAACCCATCCCCCCACCCCCCTCCCCTCTAGAACCCTCAGTTTGTTTTTCAGAGTCCATCGTCTCTAATGGTTCGTCTCCCCCTCCGACTTACTCCCCTTCATTCTTCCCCTCCTGCTATCTTCTTCTCCTTTTTTTTTTCTTAACATATATTGCATTATTTGTTTCAGAAGTACAGATCCGTGATTCATCAGTCTTGTACAATTCACAGTGCTCACCATAGCACATACCCTCCCCAATGTCTATCACCCAGCCACCCAATCCCTCCCACCCCCCACCACTCCAGCAACCCTCAGTTTGTTTCCTGAGATTAAGAATTCCTCCTATCAGTGAGGTCATATGATACATGTCTTTCCCTGATTGACTTATTTCACTCAGCATAACACCCTCCAGTTCCATCCACGTCGTTGCAAATGGCAAGATCTCATTCCTTTTGATGGCTGCATAATATTCCATTGTGTATATATACCACATCTTCTTTATCCATTCATCTGTCGATGGACATCTTGGCTCTTTCCACAGTTTGGCTATTGTGGACATTGCTGCTATAAACATTGGGGTGCACGTACCCCTTCGGATCCCTACATTTGTATCTTTGTGGTAAATACCCAGTAGTGCAATTAGGCTATGCAGCTTTCTTCATCCTCTTTCGAGTCAGGAATCATGGTAAGGTTTCATAAAGCACAACATTTATTGGGGACCTTTTCCCTCTACTCACTGTAGAAAATTAGGAAAATACAGAAAGGTCTAAGGAAGAACAAATTTGAAATCTCTTGTTGTTCTATCTTGGTTAATACAAATAGATCTGGATTTAAAATCAGACTCAGACATAAATTCATTATAATGTCTTGGACAAGTCACTTAACCTCCTAATAAACTGAATAATCCTCAGTTTATTCATCTGTAAAACTGGCATAATGATACATTTTTTGAAGGATTTTGATGAAGATTAAATGAAATAATAGCATTTAATTACCGTAGCATGGTAAGTGATAAATAGTAAATGCTCAAGAAAGTATTTTACAGGGGCACCTGGGTGGCTCAGTTGTTAAGCGTCTGCCTTCGGCTCAGGTCATGATCCCAGGGCCCTGGGATCGTCCTGGGATCAAGCCCCGCGTCAGGCTCCCTGCTCCGCAGGAAGCCTGCTTCTCCCTTTTCCACTCCCCCTGCTTGTGTTCCCTCTCTCACTGTGTCTCTCTCTGTCAAACAAATCAATAAAATCTTAAAAAAAAAGTATTTTACAAATTATAACTTCCATAAATGTGTGGTCACATTATATGTTTCTATCACTTTTGTGTTATTTTATCTTGAGCATGAAGTAATCTTTGAGTACATAATTATTTATTTTATGGGGGGGCAAAATTTGTATCACAGAATAAAATTCCTTACTATGAACACACCATGACTTATTTAATAATCTTATTATTGGCTCTTTCTAGTTCTAATGTACACTGTAAGTAATGCTGTGATGAAAATCCTTGCACTTAAATCTTGGTGCTCATTTACAATTGTTTCCATAGAATGAATTTCTAAACAATGGAAGTTTTATGGCTCTTGTTTTTTTTATTTGGTTTTATTTTGTTTTGTTTTCCTGAATTGCTCCCTGGAAAGGTTTTATAGATTGACCCTTTCAGCAGCACTGGCTGAAAGTGCTTGTTTCACAGCACCCTCCCTCACACTGGGCATTTTTTTTTTCTAGACTTGCTAACTTAATTAACATATATCAGGCATTGTTTACAGGCCTTATCTCATTTCATCTTCACTACAACCCTATGAAGTGTCCATTTGGTAATCTGTACTCTTTAGCAGGTAGGGGAAACAAGATCCTTAGAAGTTAAGTTCTTACCCAAGCCAGTAAATTTTTAGGCCAGGAAAAGCCTGATCACTAACTTGCTGATCATTAACTTGCTGACTGTAGCTTTTCCCCTATACCACCCTGCCTCCTGCTGGTGTCCAGAGGGAGGGCAGGAAGCACTGAAGTTCCTCAAAGCAGAATCCTTAACTCAGAGCTGGGGTGTTTGTGGTGAGTAAAGAGTGATGTCGTGACAATCATATGATGGTGGGGCTTTGAAAAATGAGGAGAAAACTCAACAAGTTTTACACTTAATATTTATGCACTTTATGTAAGTTATAACTTAATTTAAAAAGAAAAGGAAAAATGAGAATTTTTGATAGAAAAGAGGAGGAAAGACTTTTCAGACAGATAGTGGATGAGCTCATAGAAATAGCTTACACTTACTGAGCCCATACAACCAGCCAAGCCCTCCACGAAGGACACTGGAAATAGTAACTCACTTAATTTTCATACAATCCCCATGAGGCACCTCTGTTATTTGGGCTTGACAGATAAGAAAACAGAAGTAGGAGAGAGATGGTTAAGCATTTTTTAAAATTTATTTATTTGAGAGAGAGCGTGCACACACTCAAGCAGGGGGAGGAGCAGAGGGAGAAGGGCAAGCAGACTCCACAGTGAGCTCAGAGCCCAACGCAGGGCTCAAGGCTCGGTCCCAGGACCATGAGATCATGACCTGAACCTAAATCAAGAGTCAGATGCTCAACTGACTGAGCCACGCAGTCTCCCCAACGGTTTAGTAATTTGCTCAAGTTTACATGGCTAACAAGCAGAAGCGTCAGAATGTGAGGCAGGTAATTTGGCTTCTGGTTAAGACAGGCAGGCTGGGATGGCAAAGCAGCCAAAATCACCAAAGATCTGTCAGACTTAGAGGCCTCTCCCTCTTCTGGAATGTCCACAACATAGAGATTTTGAAAAAACAGGATGCTATACAGACTCAGATCTTTGCCTAACTAATTCAAGGGTCTAGCATGTGATTTCACAACCTCAGTGATGCTGCTACTTGCCCTCCTGAGTTGTCCATTAATAGCCCCAAACTGGATCTCTGCTGGTTCTAATCCAGTGAGGCAGGTAGAAAAGTCTTTTACGCTCAACCAGTTACTGAACCTCTCAGAGAGGTGGCACACCACTCCCACAACCAGGATTTCTCTATTTGGTCCAGGTGCTGGGTGGTGAATTCCAAGAGCATCAAAGATACCTATACGTGATTCATATCCTATGTCCCCACTTCCTTCCTACACCGACTCCAGGCCCACTCAGTCGTCTGGAAATTCTCCTTGTTCATTCATTCCCCCACCTGTGGAAGATACGGACAATGATGCACCCAATGAAGGAATGGGAATTGACTCTCCAAGGTCTATGTGGCAAACCCATCACAGAAATGAAAAAGAAGAAGAAGAAGTAAGTGTAAGGTTCAGGAATGTGCCCAGCAAGGCGAGGGCTGAAAGTGGATTTGGAAGTGGAGTTGGACAAGAAGAGAACCTGGAGAAGGAGAGAAGGACCATGATTTTTTTTTTTTTTTTGAAGTCCTCTCCAGTCTGATCTACAAGGACAGAAAAGGAGAAAAGAACTCAGGGAAGATATCCTGTACAGTCCTAAAATTATGTAGTCAGCTGTTCTGTATCTAGAAAATCACGACACAAATACACAAGAAATGGGAGGCAGCCTTAATGAATAAGAATGTTCCTATTTCAATAAATATGGTTTGCTGGTAGGCATGAAATTAAATTGCAGTAAATAAAATTTGCTGGTGGTATGGTTTTTCAATGTGTTATCAAAAGCCTTTCTCGTGTGCCTAGTCAACTCCAACGTCAAGAAATATGTCAGGCCCTGGGCTAGGTTCCAGGATGTAGGGTGGACAAGCAGACAGGGTGTCCGCTTCCCAAAGCAGCTAACTCTAGATAATGTATTTTAGGAAGGATGAAATATTAGATGCTAAGGAGGGCGCAACAGGGGGTTTAACCCTGCCCAGAAAGTCAAGAAAGGTTGAAATTCTCTTAAATGAGGCTTGAAGGACAAGAAGGACTTAGGCTAGAATAGACAAGATAATGGCTCCATGCCGACTGAGTAGCAGGTGAAAAGGAAATGACAGAAGTTGTTCATACACACACTTGAGCACAAAATGATGTTGACAAATAGGCAACCTCTTCAAGCTTTAAACATCATGTTAAGGCATCCGCAACTGTTCAAAAGCAAAAGGGAACTGCCAAAGAGTAACAAGTGAAATATTTTTTTTAATTTATTTATTTGAGAGAGAGAGAGAGAGAGAATGAGAGATAGAGAGCACGAGAGGGAAGAGGGCCAGAGGGAGAAGCAGACTCCCCACTGAGCGGGGAGCCCGATGCGGGACTCGATCCCGGGACTCCAGGATCATGACCTGAGCCGAAGGCAGTCGCTTAACCAACTGAGCCACCCAGGCGCCCACAAGTGAAATATTTTGATATGTGTTCTACTGTGTATCCTTTGACTAATTCCGCTTTAAGGAAAGGATCCTAAGGAAATAATTATAAATTTGTGCAACTATACTGTTAAAAGTGTGTTTCTAATATTGAGATTGTCTAAAATTAGAAAATTTTGAAATAACCTAAACATCTTATAGTAGGGGCTTAAATGATGAAAACTTTGGTTTTCACCCATACATTAACAGCTATGTAGCTGTTAAAGATACTGCGGAAAAAATATTTAATGGCATGGAAAGATGTTTGTTATATGTTAAATGAAAAATGATTATATAAAATATATATAACACCGTTTTTAGTAAAAAATATATATATGTACACACATACACGCACACACAATATGTACGAAAGACACTGGAAAGCTATAAAACTGCACGTCAAATTATTCTTTCCTGTGGGATTATGGGTGATTTAAATGTGAATCCTTTTGCTTATTTTTTTTCTAACATGTCACTTTTGTGATTAAAAAATTATATGTCTTATATGTCTAGAGGTTTCTCGGGTGCCGGTCATAATCTATTTCTTGACCTCGATTGGGTTTACACTGGCCTTTGTTTTAAATTATTTGTTAAAAAAACAATTTGTTTAAAAATGTAAATCTGTTTAATAAACTTTCTTTTATAAAATGTGTGTTACATTTCACAATTTTGTGTTTAATAAACTGCACGTATTTCTTTTTCAATATCTTATACGTAGTCCCAGTATCTTATAGCGTTCCATAACTCCGAAGGGAAGTCGACACTTAACCGCAAACCCGCTTGGTTCACCCGCCTAGACGGCTTGGACTTCAAGCCCCAGCAAGCATTGCGGCCTGCACATCGGGAACTACGGGGTCCGAGACGGGGTTAGGGATGCACGGTCTTTTCCCTCCCAGAAGCCCGCGGGCTGCTAGGAACACCGTCCGTGTCATGGCCGCGGGAGCCGGGACGGCAAGCCCCGCTTCCGGCCCGGGCGTCGTACGTGACCCGGAGGCGTCACAGTCGAAGAAGCGGCCCGGCCGGGAAGGCGGGGAGGGCGCGCGGCGATCGGACGCGATGGCGGGAGGAGGCGGGAGCAGCGACGGCAGCGGGCGGGTGGCAGGCCGGCGGGCGTCCCGCAGCGGCGGGCGGGCTCGGCGGGGGCGCCAGGAGCCGGGGCTGGGGGGCGCCACGGAGCGGGGAGCGGGGGAGGCACGGCTGGAGGAGGCGGTCAACCGCTGGGTGCTCAAGTTCTACTTCCACGAGGCGCTGCGGGCCTTTCGGGGTAGCCGGTACGGGGACTTCAGGCAGATCCGGGACATCATGCAGGGTGAGGGCCGGACCTGGGGAAGGGGGCTGGCTGGAGAAGGGGATCTGTGGGCCCCGGGGGAGGCGCTGGGGGGATCGTCGAGCCAACGATGTCTTCTTTCCCAGCTTTGCTTGTCAGGCCCCTGGGGAAGGAGCATACCGTGTCCCGGCTGCTGCGGGTTATGCAGTGTCTGTCGCGCATCGAAGAAGGGGAAAATTTAGGTATGGCAGTTTCTGTATTCTTCTCTGGGCTTATTTATGGTTACGTTGTTGTTTTCCAACTTATGTCCGGAACTGAAGGATTCGGGGTTAAGGTGCACTACTATGTTTCGATCACAGTGGTCTTTTTTCTTCTAGAATGAATCTGTTCTTTGGGTCTAGCTTTCTCCAGTTAAGATTCTCTTGGCTACTTTTCTGTTTTTTATTTCGTCCCACCTGTTCCTTGTTTGCCCCAACTTTGCTGCGATCTAGTGAGTTATATTAAGAAGGCCAAATTTTCCCCCATAGTAGAATGTTTTTCAGAGTATAAGCACTTTTTTTCTTTTAATTGAACTTAAGAGCTGTTTAGCAAAACTGTCTTCAGTTTCTGGTCGCATGTATCTGAGGAGAATGTGTGTATCCTGAAATTTGAGATGCAAATGCATGTGTTAAAAAATAAATTTTTACTTGTTTTTGAAATTATTAAAAAATAGTCACTTCAGATTCACTGGTTTGAATTTGAACTCCTAACATGTTTGTAAGCTTGTAGCCAGTATGTTAGAAAATTAAATGCAAATCTTTCTATATTTACATGTGTCTTTTCTGATAAATGTGTATTTTTGGACATGTTTTTGCTCCTTATAAAAATAGCTTAAAGCGAAAACTGTGCTCTTTGTCCTAGACTGTTCCTTTGATATGGAGGCTGAGCTCACACCACTGGAGTCAGCTATCAATGTGCTGGAGATGATTAAAACGGAATTTACACTGACAGAGGCAGTGGTCGAATCCAGTAGAAAACTGGTCAAGGAGGCTGTAAGGCTCTATTTTTCTTTTTCTTTTGACAAAAATCAGATGTCTTTGAGGATAAAATGCTTATCTTTTCTGTGTGGGGATGGAGAGAGCAAGTGAGCACACTCCAACAGACACATACAGATGTTACATCTCTTCAAGTGACTTCTAACCAGGCCAGGCTTGGAAAGTATTAATGGCAGGTATGTTGCTTTTGTGATTTTGGTAGTGTTCCTTGTGGCCTTGGCAGGAGAGGCCACAATACACAAGAACCGGGTTGACATTGAGGACTGACATTTTGGAGGTTATTACACCATTCAGGAGCATTGTTAAAGGGCTAGAAGCAACTGGTCTAGGTTTTGGTCATCCTTGTTTATAATAAACCAAAGAGGATAGCTGGGGCCTTGGGAAATGTGGGACTGACTTTGAAAAGGAACATTCCCTTTGAACACACAGAATTAAAGATGCTAGGACAATCATCAGCCAGTTAGAAAAACAGTAATGGTAGAAGGCTGGCACAGCCAGTGTTCTTGACAAGTAAAAAGCTACTGGAGTGTCTAGGAACTTGGGACTGTGTGTCATGGCTCAGGTAGCTTCAAGTAGTAGAACTTATTTTTATTTAAAACATGACTGGCAATGGGATCCAGTCAGAAAAAGCTTTTTCTTTCTCAGTAACGAAGGCTGGGGTGTGGAAGCAGATGTAGAGGTGGGGCCTGAAGAACAACAGCTCAGCATTGCCTTGGTAGTGGAAAGTAAGGAAACTGGTAAGAAAAGAGCATCCCCTAAAAAGATGGTATCTGACATGGGGGTGGGAGGATAAAACTTTGCTTAGCAAGGAAGACTTTCTGTCCCTTAGCTGTGTGCTGGGTACTTAGGTACCCTGCTAAAAAAATAACTAGTGGGTGGGAGGTGCAGATATTTATTCAGTCAAGGACCTTGGGCAGGAACTACTTTCAGTCTTGGAAAGAATGCTCAGGTAATCCAAATTCCAAAGAGGAATAACTCCAATAATAGATTTTTAGTATAGGTAGGTCAGGTTTGTGTTGGAGGGAAAATGCCAGAAAAGACATATTAGCAAAGGAGGAGAAATCCATGCCTCCTTTCAGAAGAGCTAAGGATCTTTTGAATGGGAAGAAATGGCTCTGTTGGTGGAGCATGCAACTCTTGATCTCGGGGTTGTGAGGTCGAGCCCCACGTTGGGTATAGAGATTACATAAAAATAAAATCTTGAAAAAAAACTGGGCAGGAAAGGGTACCATTTCAAAGTAATTCATGTAATTCCTTTTAAGTAGGTAGCTGATTCAGAAGTGCATCTCCTTCAGAACAGAAAAGCTATAGATTTGTCTCTGTCCCCTCTTCTGGAAGAGTCTTGTGGACTTTCATCTGTATACTTGTTAATTTATTATTATTTATTATTTAAGTTTATTGGTCTCATTTGGGGGACTTCCTTATGAAAAAATCTGTTAGCGAAGTCTAAATTCTTTTAAAATAGTCAACCGTACTCTTAATGTTGACTCCCTTCTGCTTTTCCATTTTCCATCATGTACCAGATTTCTTGTTATACTTACCATATTACTGTTACTGCTGTGTACCAAATTACCCCCAAATCTAGCAGCTTAAAACAGGAAATATTGTCTCTCATTTTCTAAGAGTTCGGTTCAGCTGAGTGCTTCTGGCTTGAGGTCTCTCATGAGATTGTAGTCAAGCTGTCTGCTAGGGTTGCAATCATCTCAAGACTCCACTGGGGCTGAAGGATCTGTTCCCATGCTCACTCACATGGTTGTTAGCAGGACTCACTTTCCTTGCTGGCTGTTGGTTGGAGTCTGCAACTCCTTGCCTCTCCACAGGGCTGCTTACAATATGATAGCTTGCTTTCTCTAAAGTATGTGATCCAGGAGAACAAGAGCCCAAGACAAAAGCTGAAGTCTTTTATAACCCAATTTCAGAAGTATCATTACTTCTGCCATATGCTGTTGGTCACACAGACTGGACCAACTATGGATTAGTGTGTGGAATGGGACTATGCAGGGGATGGGGATCATTGGGGGCCATCTTAGAGGCTGGCTACTACAATTACCTTGAACTCTTAGTTATTAAATGATACCATATCACTTGCCTCAATTTATTATTATTTTTTTAATTTTTCATTTAGAGTCATAGGATCTGTTAATGGTCATCTTCGGGAAAATACCATGGGGTGCCTAGGCTATTTGAGGCTTTTCAATGCATTTTAAGCTTTGTAAAGTGTCACAACAGTTCATTTAAAAGTCTATTAAGTTTTTGTTAAAGTTTATCAAATAAGTTACTAAGTTAGAACTTTTCGTTATATGGTGTGGGGATTTCTGCAGGTCTTCAGGACCCTTTCAGGAATCAAAACTATTTTCATGACAGTGCCAAATCATTAGTTGACTTTCAGTGCACTGACTTTGCACTAATGGTGCAAAAGCACTGATGGATAAAATTGCTGGTGCCTTAACATGACCCAGGAGGTGGTTACTAGTCATTGTAGTCTTTGCCACATACGTGCAGTTAAGAAATAAATAAAAGCCAGTTTCAATTAAGAATGTCTTTGATAAAGCAGTAAAATTAATTTTATTAAATCTAGACCCTTGAGCAAACATCTTTTCAGTATTTTGTGACAGAGTAGGAAGTTTGCCTAAAGCATTTCTGCCACATAAAATGATGGTTGTCTTCAGGAAGTCACTCGTGTGATTGCTTGAGTTGCATGCTGCTCTAGATGCTTTTTTTAATGGAACACCTTTCTTTACTTGAAAGAACTGAAAATTTTGGTTATTTAGGTGTGGGCATTTGGCAGTCATTTTCTTGCAAAAGAGCAATGGGAACTTGTCACTTCAAAGAAAACAACTGGTAGTGCTAAAACTCAAGCTTTATCAAGTAAAAATTCAAATTTTGGAAAACTTGTATTGATGTACCTGACAGCCTCCTAATCCTTACGCTTTTCTGATAAGATTGATGGTGGTTATAAACAACTGTGATTTAAAAAATATTTTTAACGAATGTGTCAACATTTGGAAGATCTCTGTAACTCAGTAAATAAATATTTTCCAAATGGCCAGTGCATTAATTTACAAAATCATTCATGGGTAAAAGATCCATTTAAAATGCAAGATAGACTAAAAGATTTTAATGTAACAGATGATGAAAAGTTCACTTGCCCAAGTTTGCTGTAGAGTCAAAGAAGAATATCCACAATTTTCTGAAAGGTCTATTAAAATACTCCTCCCTTTTCCAACTTATCTGTGTGAGGCTGGATTTTTTTTTAAATATACTTTAACCACAACAACACATCACATCAGTATAAGTGGAGAAGCAGATATGAGAATCCAACTTTCTTCTATTAAGTCAGATATTATGGAGATTTGCAGAAATGTAAAACAAGGCCAGCCTTCTCATTAAACTTTTGTCTTAGAAAACATAGTAACTTTTCATAAAGTTATATTTACATTAACCTGCAATGGGTTTGTTGTTTTTTAATGAATTAATGAATTAATAAATATTTTAAATTTTTCTCAGTTTTATATTTCTAATATGGTGATATAATGCACATAAGCAGAAGCTCTTTGGGATCCTCATTAACATTTAAAAGTATAAAGGAATCCTGAGACTAAAAAGTTTGAGAACTGATCCTATAAGCTGTTAATGATATTGAGGCCAAATTGATTTTCTCTTCATAACCAAAGATTCCTCAGTTAGGTTCCCATGGAGAACAGCAGAGAGTAACATGTATGGCATATTATTGCAACATTCTCCCCTGCACCTTTGGTAACAGCATCTTTTCTTTTTTGGGGCCTTACCCCATTTTGGGGGGTGGTGCATAAAACACAGTCTCTAAGTACCTTAATTCTTGAAATAAAAGGCTTTGTCTGAGCTTTTTGAGCATTCCTGTTTCCCATAACAGCCTGTTTTTTTTCTGAGTTTTCTTCCTTAGCCTTTCTTTCCTTTTTTTTTTTTTTAAGATTTTATTTATTTATTCATGAGAGACAGAGAGAGAGAGAGAGAGAGAGAGAGAGAGAGAGGCAGAGGGAGAAGCAGGCTCCCAAGGAGCAGGGAGCCTGATGCGGGACTCAATCCCAGGACCCTGGGATTGTGACCTGAGCCGAAGGCAGACGCTTAACCATCTGAGCCACCCAGGCGCCCTTAGCCTTTCTTTCCTAATGTGAGTTTTGGTTTTCTCTTTCTATGTGCTTTCTGCTATTACCCCCCAAGATACCTATCTCACCTCTAATGAAAATCTATGCTTGGAATTTCCTTTTTGTTTAAGTTAGCCAGAGACCATTGCTATTACTTAAACCCTAAGAACCTTAACAGCTATATAAGAGATGAAATTATACTTCTTTCTGAAAACTCTCAAGTGAAAAAAAAAAAAAGCAATAGTTCATCTCTTAAAAAAAACAAAACAACTTTCCAGGAAATTAAAAATAGTTTTAAAAGATAAGCTCATGGGGTGCCTGGGTGGCTTAGTTGTTAAGCGTCTGCCTTCAGCTCAGGTCATGATCCCAGGGTCCTGGGATCGAGTCCCACATCGGGCTCCCTGCTCGGCGGGAAGCCTGCTTCTCCCTCTCCCACTCGCCCTGCTTGTGCTCCTGCTCTCGCTATCTCCCTCTCTGTCAAATAAATAAATAAAATCTTAAAAAAAAAAAAAAGTTCATAGTATAAACGTTGGAGGCAAACTTTTAATTTATAATTTGAATGCATTCACATTTCCTTTCTTATTTCACAAATTAAGTATAGTAGGACCTGGTTCTAATTCTGGAAAAGACAGAGTAAGCATACTCTCTTCTGTCCTTCTTAATGCAAGTATAAATCCTAGATAGAATGTGTGGAGCAGCTGTCTGAGGATTCATAAATGTAAATGGTAGTAAGCAGACGGGGAAGAAGACCAGAATTTGAAGATCCACCAAACTGGTGATGATTAGTATACAATGTTTTTCTTCTCTGGTATCATCTAGCCTGGACTTGAAGTCTCCTGAGAAACCTAGAAATGCACTCCAGGTAGGAACAGAAAGAACTCCAAGAAAGGCTTCCTCTGGCCTGAGGAGCAAGAAAGGGATGTCCTAAGAGTCAGGGAGGGTGTGAGAAATCCCAGGGTTTCTTTTCTCTCTGCTCTCCTGCCCTGGCACCCAGGCAATACTGCATTGGTAGCAGCAGTGACCCAGTGACGACAGGTGACAGCAGGGCTGGCACTACAACTGAAGGAAGAGAACCCATTCTCTTTAGCAGTGGAGCTGTGACCCCCAGAACTTAGAGCAAATTCCACTGCTTTTTTTTTTTTTACTGTCTATCCTGCTGCTTAGCCCTGGATGCAGATACAGTGTGTGGCACAGTAGGGAAACTAAACCCCAGGAATGCAAGGCTGGTTTGAAATTTGAAAATCAATCAACGTCCTTCATTCTGTTAGTTTAAAGGAGAATGAAATATAACATCTATCAGTTGATGCAGATAAGGCATTTAACAAAATTCAACATTAGTTCATGATAAAAACACTCAGCAAACTATGAATAGAAGGGAACTTAATCTGATAAAAGACATCTACAGAAAACTTATAGCTAACATCATACTTGATGGTGGAGGATAGAACCAAAAGGCAAGGATGTCCATTCTCACCACTTCCATTCCATATCATACTGGAAGACCTGGCTAGTGCAGTAAGTCAAGAAAAAGAAAAGAGACTAGAGAGGAAGGGAAAAAAATGTCCCTATTTGCAGATGATATGACTGTCCATATGGAAAATCCCATGCAATATACTAAAAAGTCTATAAGTTTAGCAAGATTGAAGGATACAAAAATCAACACAGTTATTCATATTTCCAGTATATATTAGCAGTGAATGACTTGAAATGAAATTACCAAAACAATGCCACTTACAACAGTCCAAAGAAAAATACTTAAGGTCTAGCAAAACATGTACAGTATCTGTATGTGGAAAAACACAAAATGCTGATGAGAGAAATCAAGACCTAATAAATGGAAAGGCACACCATGTTCATGGACTGGAAGACAATATAGTTAAGACATCCATTCTCTCCAGCTGATCTGTAGATTTATTTATTTTTTTTTAAAGATTTTATTTATTTATTTGAGAGAGAGAATGAGATAGAGCATGAGAGAGGGGAGGGTCAGAGGGAGAAGCAGACTCACTGCTGAGCAGGGAGCCCAATGCGGGACTTGATCCCGGGACTCCAGGGTCATGACCTGAGCCGAAGGCAGTCGCTTAACCAACTGAGCCACCCAGGCGCCCTGATCTGTAGATTTAATATAATTCCAATCACGATCTCAACAGGATTTTCTGTAGACACTGATTCTAAAATACAAATGGTAAAGCAAAGGAACTAAAATAACCCAAACAATTTTGTAAAAGAAGAACAAAGTTGAAGCACTCTCTACCCAATTTTAAGAATTACTATAAAGATACTTATGACCATAAATAAAGATTAATGAAACAGAAGACAGAGTCCAGAAATAGGCCTACACAAATGTGACATTGATTTTTAACAAAAATGTGAAAGCAATGCAATAGAAAAGGTATTCAATAGAATACCTTTGTTGTCTCCAACAAATGGTATTGAAACAGTTGGATGTCCACATGCAAAAACTGAACCTTGACCTCACAAAAACTCAAAAAACTAGTTCAAAATGGGTCATAATCTAAATTTGAAATGTAAAGCTGTAAAGCTTAGAAAATAAGATGAAAGAAAAACTTTATGTTCTGGACTTAGGCAAAAAGTTCTTAGTTACGTATGACGCTAAAAGCATGATCCATAAGAGGAAATTTTGGTAAGAGGAAATAATGGTAAATTGGTCTTAATCAAAATTTAAAACTTTTTTTAAAAGATTTTTTATTTATTTGACAGAGAGACAGCGAGAGAGGGAACACAAACTGAGGGAGTGGGAGAGGGAGAAGAAGGCTTCCCAGTGAGCAGAGAGCCCGATTCCGGGCTCGATCCCAGGACCCTGGAATCATGACCTGAGCCGAAGGCAGACGCTTAATGACTGAGCCACCCAGGCACCCCCAAAATTTAAAACTTTTGTTCAGAAAGATACTGTTAAGAGAATAAAGACAAGCTATAGACTAGGAGAAAATATTTGCAAATCACATATCTGACAAAGAACTTGCATCCAAAATATATAAAGAACTCTCAAAAGGAAATAGTGCTATTTAAAAAACGGGCAAGGGCACCTGGGTGGCTCAGTTGGTTAAGCAACTGCCTTCAGCTCAGGTCATGATCCGGAGTCCTGGGATTGAGTCCCACATCGGGCTCCCTGCTCTGCAGGAAGCCTGCTTTTCTCTCGGCTTGTGTTACCTCTCTTGCTGTCTCTCTCTCTCAAATAAATAAAAAATTAAAAAAAAAATTTAAAAAAAATTTAAAAAATTTTAAATGGGCAAAAGCCTCACCAAAGAGAATATACAAATGGCATATAAACACATGACAAAATGTTCAACATAATTTAGTCTATAGAGAAATACCAATTAAAATCACAATGACTACTAGGACGTACCTATTACAATAGCTAAACTTAAAAAAATACACTAATGCGTGCTAATGAGGATGTGGAGCAACTGGAACTCTCATACATTGCCAGTGGGAGTGCAAAATGGTATAGCCACAAAGGAAAACAGTTTAGCCATTTCTCATATAAGTTAAATATATTTTTTCCATATGACCCAGCAATCCCACTTGTGGGTATTTACCTTAGAGAAATGTTATGTTCACCCCAAAACCTGTACATGAACGATTTAACATCTATTCCTAATCACCAAAAATTGCAGACAACCCAGATACCCTTCAGCGGGTCAATGGATAAAACTAGCACAGTAGCCCACCCACCCCACCCCACCCATAGTTGCACTCTATAGTTTCAGTTACCCATGGTCAACTGTGGTTGGGAAGCGGACGATCCTCCTTCTGACATATGGTCAGAAGGTAGAAGGTCAGGAGTAGCCTTGGGCTAAGTCTTAATATATATGTCATTCACCTCACTTCACCTCATCACAAAGGCATCTTACCATCTCACATCACAAGAAGGGTGAGTACAGTACAATCATATTTTGAGAGACAGACCACATTCCCATAACTTTCATTACAGTATATTGTTACGTTTGTTCTGGTTTACTGTTAATTTCCTACTTGCCTAATTTATAAATTAAACTTTATCATAAGTCGGTATGTATAAGAAAGGGAAGTGGGAGGCATTACTATACATTCAAATAATGCAATACTGCTCAGCCATCAGAAGGAAAGAACTATAGATAATGCAACAACAAAGATGGATCTCAAAGGCATTTATACAGAAGGAAAGCGTCTTAGGGTTACATCCTCTAAAAAAATAAGCACTACATGCTGTAGGATTCCATTTATATGACATTCTTGAAGAGATAAAACTGAAAAGATAAGTGGTTGCCAAGGGTTGCGGTTGGGGGAGGGGTGACTACAGAAGGGTAGCACAAAGGGAGGTTTTTTTGGATTCCTGGTTTTTGTATCCTCATTGTGGTAGTTAATAGGAGTCAATACATCTATTAAAACTCAAGATACTACACCCTCCAAAAGTCCATTTTACTGTATGCATGTTAAAATTTAAAAACATAATAGGATATAAATTATTTTATACAGAGTAAAACCTTTGAATTCTTCAAGAAAGTTATTCTGCTGAAAATGATGTAAAAGTGAATGTGGTCATCTGACTATAAAATGAAAAGACCTACTTTGTAACTTCCCGGGGCAGCAGGAATTCATGGTTGTGCCTGCTATTCAAGAGCATTTGACACCAGTTTCCTTTGCATGCTGAGGACAGAATCACCAGAGATTAATACTGAATTCCCTTTGCTATTCCTCCGTCTTTTGGTCTGTAACTCCTTCAGTTCTTCCCTGAAATGAAGATTGAAGACCAGTTTTCCTTCCGGGCGGGTGTGTGTGTGTGTGTGTGTGTGTGTGTGTGTGTGTGTGGTGTTTCTTTTACCTCCTGGTGTGTGTGTGTGTTTCTATTACCTCCTGGATGTGTGTGTGTGGTGTTTCTTTTACCTCCTGGTGTGTGTGTGTGTGTGTGTGGTGTTTCTTTTACCTCCTGGTGTGTGTGTGTGGTGTTTCTTTTACCTCCTGGTGTGTGTGTGTGTGTGTGTGTGTGTGTGTGTGTGTGTGTGTGTGTGTGTGTGTGTGTGTGGTGTTTCTTTTACCTCCTGGTGGGTGGGTGTGTGTGTGTGGTGTTTCTTTTACCTCTCTTTGAGACAGGATTTAGGGTAGCTACTTCATCCTGTTAGATAACTCCAAGTGCTCCCAAGTTTTCCCTGGCTTTTCTAATTTTTAAAAAAATGACACCTATATTTTAGGGATGTCTGGTGGCTCAGTCGGTTGAGCAACTGCCTTCGGCTCAGGTCATGATCCTAGGGTCCTGGGATCGAGCCCCGCATCGGGCTCCTTGCTCAGCAGGGAATCTGCCTCTCCCTCTCCCTTCTACTCCACCTGCTTGTGTGTTCTCTCTCTCTCTCAAATAAATAATCTTTAAAAAAATTTTAAAAATGACACCTATATTTATTTTATTTTTTTAAGATTTTATTTATTTATTTGACAGATAGCGAGAGCAGGAACACAAGCAGGAGGAGTGGGAGAGGGAGAAGCAGGCTTCCCGCTGAGCAGGGAGCCTGATGTGGGACTCAATCCCAGGACCCTGAGATCATGAACTGAGCCGAAGGCAGACGCTTAACGACTAAGCCACCCAGGCGCCCGACACTTACATGTTTAAAATACCACTTAAAATTTTCGATCACTGTCATTTTTCCTCTATATATATTTTCTTGGGGTTTCTTTACTATAAAGGACTCTTTTTCTCTTGAGACTTCTGCATCCTATCTGGAATTTTGCCCTCCTTGTGTGCTACCTGTGGATGCCCTGGGTTTGTTCATCTCAGTAATTCCCTGCACACCTGAACTCGAGTTGCCAGCTAGGTTTTAGGGTAGTGAGAGGCTGTGCTGGTTGTCCTACAGAAATGGCCTCAGGACTTTCCTGAATGGAACTAGCAGAACTCCATGGTCAGCAAATGGCTTTTTTTTTCCCCTCACAGTATATCCTCCCCCCTCTGTCCCTATCATTATATCAAAGATTTTGCATCCAAAAAGAACAGATCCAATTGTTCTGGGGACCTGGAATGACTCCTGTCCATTTTGCCTTTCCTTAGGAGGCCCTATTCAAATTGGGTAAATGGTCTGTAATCCAGAGGATCAGATTTTGCTTCATCAGCTATTTTTTAAAAATCCAGTGTAATGTTGAAAATCTACTCCCCTACACAATGAAAGAAGAGTGCTTACAGTTGTTCATAATGCCTGAAAAGTGATTGTTAGTTTTTAAGTACAGGAATTTGACAGAATGTGAAAAAGTTCTTGGGTATGTAAGACTCACTTTTACTTTTTAGTAGTTTATTTTAGTATCTGATATTCTGATTACACCTGTCATTATACAACAGTTAAAACTGTCATTATACAACAGTTAAAAAAAAAAAGTGTTTTTTTTCCCCTTTTGTAGGCTGTCATTATTTGTATCAAAAACAAAGAATTTGAAAAGGCTTCAAAAATTTTGAAAAAACATATGTCCAAGGACCCCACAACTCAGGTAAATTTGATATATTTTTGCTCCCATAACTTAAATCCATCTCATTGTTTTTTGTGGGGAACAGGGAAAGGGTTCTTTGTCAGGAATTTATCTAAATATTTGGCACCTTTAGCATGTTGTCTTTTATATCCAAGATAGCTTATTGTAAGATTGGCTTTTCAAAATTTATTTTTCATTATACAAATTTACCTAAATTATTTTCTTGCCCGTTTCTGTCAGGTTTGTGACAGAACTTTATTTAAAGTGATCAGCACCAGATATTAAACTATCAAGTTCTGTAACACTTTTAACTTTATTTACATAAATGCTGATCCTGCAGACTTGAGAATCTGCTTGGTGAGGACTTAATTCCTCTGGTTCCTGGTGTCAAAAGCTCTGTTGGTGTCCTGCTTTTTTTTTTTTTTTATAAATCTAATTTTGAGTTCTTGAAAAGGTAATACATGCACATAATAAAATTCAAAAGGTACAACAAAAGAGCTTAGCTCATCTCTTAAGTCAGCCACCTCATTCCTCTTCATAGGCAACCAGTTTTTTTTCTTTTATCCTTTCAGAGATATTCTGTGCATATGCAAGCAAACAAATGTGCATGTGTGTATATAGAGATATACATGTATATCCATTCTTCCTGCTCTTCCCATATGCACATGTGAGCATATTCTACACCCTAATTTGAGCATTTCGTAAATTGCTTTTTTCACTTAACATATCTTGAAGATTGTTGTGTATTACCACATAAGGAGCTGCTTCATCCTTTTTTTTCTTAAGTTTAAAAATCTTTATGTAAATGTATAAAGGTACTTTAGATCCTAAGCTTCATCTTTTTTTTATAGCTACATAGTAACCCACTATGGCTGATACATAATTTATTGACCTGTTCTTTGTGGTATGCTTGCATAAATCTTCCCCTTCCTATATATATATACCAGTGATTGCAATTGACAGCATTGTGAAAGTTAATGTTGTCTCAACTCATCATCATTGAATTTTTACTGGAGTTTTCCTCTCTTATGTCACAAATATTGGTCCTTTGTGTAGAAGCTGAGAAATGATCTCCTGAACATTATCCGTGAGAAGAACTTGGCCCACCCTGTTATCCAGAACTTTTCCTATGAGACCTTCCAGCAGAAGATGCTGCGCTTCCTGGAGAGTCACCTGGATGATGCAGAGCCCTACCTCCTCACGGTGGGCCTTGGCCTTCTCTTCCCATAACCGTGATGTGGCCTTGAGGATGTGCAGGCAATTAGAAAAGGACAGCTCTTTTTAGAAGTGAAAAGAGTAAATGTGTGTAAAAGACTTTGAATTATATGCACTGTCTTCCTTAATTAAATGCCTTAAATATACAGAAGCAGAGATCCTGACAGAGGCAAAATAGAACATACCTGGTTTCCCTCACCTCCCATTTATACCTTCTACATGTGATTAATCTGTGTGGCTAAAGTAGGGGCACACTTAAAATTAGTGGTGGTTCCCAAAGGAGATGAAATTTGAGTTCAGTTTGGGAGGAAGAGTGGTTTGGTAGACATGGTGTGATGGGGTTAACAGGAAGAGGGAATAACTGGAGAAAAAAGGTGTGACTAGAAGTATAAGGGAAAAGAAGCCAAATGTAGACATTCTTTAACTGGATCAAAGTGATAAGCAGAAAGAATGGTAGCAGTGAGGCTTAGGACAGCATGTGGAAGAATTAGAACACAGTCTGTTCTAGAGGGTGGGTTGTGATATTGGATAACTGAGTGAGTTTTGTTGTTGGTTTTTTTTGTTTGTTTGTTTTTAAATCACCAACATTTAGAGAGTGTTGAGAATATCTTAGTTTGGGGTGACTGGCTGGCTGAGTCAGTAGAGCATGCAACTCTTGATCTTGGGGTTGTGAGTTTGAGCCCCACATTGGGTGTAGAGATTACTTAAAAATATCTTAAAAAAAAAAAAAGAAAGAAAATATCTTAGTTCATAACAGTAGATCTGCCAAGCCCATGTTAGGATAGTGTCATTGATCGTAGCAGTCATTTGGCAGATGTCGAATTATCTGCAAAGCAGATAGTTTGAGATATTCAGGGTACAAGTGTCAGGATACTTGAGCCTTGCCTACCGTCCTTTCTCTTATATTAAAGATAACTGGAAAATAAACTGCCACTGTTTCTGTGAGGGGAGAGACCTTTCAGTTCTTAAGACATTACTTGTTACAGGCATACATATCTGAAACAGAATGATACTGGACTGATTAGAAATTTTTTTCTTTTTTTAAATAATTTTTATTGTTATGTTAATCACCATACATTACATCATTAGTTTTTGATGTAGTGTTCCATGATTCATTGTTTGTGCATAACACCCAGTGCTCCACGCAGAATGTGCCTTCTTTAATACCCATTACCAGGCTAACTCATCCCCCCACCCCCCTGGACTGATTAGAAATTTATAAAATTTTAGTCAAAGGGAGGGAGATGAGTAGTTGGAGTCAGAGCAAGATTGGCACACTCAGGACTTTATGTGGTATTAGGATTTTCAGAGTTACCAGGCAACATATTTGTGGGAATATAGTTACAAAAAATTTTAGACACAAACTAAAAGACACTAACATAAACATTAGTTATCTTAAGTTTGAAAAAAAAAAGTCTGACTTTTGTGCATGACCCCAAAGGTATATTTGGCATTCAGAAACTAGATTAGGGATGAGATTGGAAGAACAGCAAAGGAAGAACAAAGTAAAATTACGTACTTATTTGTTGTCCAAAAGGTTAAAGAATTCTTGCAAGTATCAGGATGGTTAGCACCACTCAAATTGAATTCTCCCTTAGTATAGAAAACTGTGAGCCATTTTTTGAAGAAGGAAAAAGCAGGATATTTGAAATAGTTCTTGTGAGTTCTCTCCCCTTCTATGTCCTCCTCTAGTTTATGCCTAGATTGGATTTATAAGTGAACATGTTTGCATGTTGAGTATGTATGTTTGTGGTGAAAGAAGAGAATTAATGAAATTCTGTGGCTTCCTCTTCCTGATGACATCCTTCTTTTCCCAGATGGCCAAGAAGGCTTTGAAATCTGAGACTGCTGCCTCAAGTACAGTGAAGGAAGATAAACAGCCAGCACCAGAGCCTGTGCAAAAGCCACTCAGAGAACCTGCAAGGTGAGAGGGATGCCCTTTTGCAATCTTGGGCGAAACACAAGGGTAGTCTGTTGGAAGCAGTCTCCTTAGAGCAGAATCAGTTAGTTCCTCCTGGTACTGAAATGTTACTGGATTACTTGTACCAGGCACTGTGGGAGTTACAGAGCATGCCCTGGGAAAATGAGAATATTGAAGACAGGATGTCATATCCCAGACAGAAGTTGCTGACTGGCTATTCCTCAGAGGTTCTTTCCTTCTTTGTTCTCCTATCCTTGCCTTGCCCATATCTACACACTGCTTCCTTGTGGATACCTGATCTCTTAATGTAGTGTTCAGACTTGTGAATCAGATTCCCAAAACAAGTTTTTAAAGTAGGGATCAAAGTTTAGATGCCTTTGGGGGCCCAGTAGGAAATGTACAAGAGTGGGTGTAGGATAATACAGAGCATGTGAATGTGAACCAAAGAGTGCATGCTTTTCAGCTTTGTGTGATTGTTGCTATGTGGGAATGTCCAAGGATGCCCAAACTTTAGTTCAAATTTTTGTGTGAGACATTTAGGGTTTTTTGTTTTTGTGGTTTTTTTGAGCTTTCCCAGTTTCTGAATGTTGGCAGTTAGTCCAACTAAAAAAAAACAACAAAATTTGCATAGGTTAGGCAACAAGACATATCTACCAAATGGGTTTGGCTTGTAGGCTGCCAGTTTGCCCTCTCCTAACAGTTTTTATTTAAAGTATACTAGTGGGGTGCCTGGGTGGCTCAGTTGTTAAG
Source organism: Callorhinus ursinus (assembly GCF_003265705.2). Classification (NCBI taxonomy): domain Eukaryota; kingdom Metazoa; phylum Chordata; class Mammalia; order Carnivora; family Otariidae; genus Callorhinus; species Callorhinus ursinus. The sequence goes on from NW_027397099.1 coordinate 4,808,997, forward strand.
CGTCCGCTTTTGTCTTAGGTCATGATCCCAGGGTCCTGGGATCGAGCCCCGCATCGGGCTCCCCGCTCCGCAGGAAACCTGCTTCTCCCTCTCCCACTCCCCCTGCTTGTGTTCCCTCTCCCGCTGTGCCTCTGTCTCTCTGCCAAATAAATAAATAAATATCTTTTAAAAAAATAAAGTATACTAGTTATTCCAAATGATAAATGAACTTACCTTTATTATGAAAAGGCAGTTTCTCATTGTTCTAAGACTGTGTGGCACACTTCTAACTTGGGAGAATTCTCAAAAGTCCCATTTAGAAGTGTACTGTAGGAGGAAGGGGGCAGAATGGAGACCGATCTTTTCCTTCTCTCACAGGAGGGTTGGACTGGACAGCAAAGTGAGATTGCTAGATTGTCGGTTGGTTGCCCAGGCTGACTTGTAGCTGTTAGGCACTATACAGAGTTCTTACATAGTGGAAAGCAGTGTTTTACTGTGCTTTAGTTCATGCAGACAAAAGGGGTTAGTGCACTGGCTAAAAAGGTCTCTTGGAGGGGGAGTATCATTGGCTCTAGTCCTTTAAAGTTCTTACTTGGAGTTTAAACTCCAGAGTTCAACTTACATATTTAAAGCCTCTACTTATACTTATAAATGCAAGCTTTATAAAGTTGTTCTGAGTTTTTTCTTTTAATTTTTTAAAGATTTTATTTATTTGTGAGAGAGAGCACAAGCAGGGGGAGCTGCAGGCAAAGGGAGAGGGAGAAGCAGGCTCCCCACTAAGCATGTAGCCTGATGCGGGGCTCAATCCCAGGACCCTGAGATCATGACCCGAGGTGAAGTAAGACGCTCAACTGAGCGAGGCACCCAGGCACCCCTCTTTTATTTTTTTAAATGAAGAGTCCTCAACTCGAAGAGTCCTCTTTCTCATTTGAAGCTTCACACTTTGGAAAAGTTGTGGCTCTTTGGATGAGCATCAGCAATGGTGAGATTGATCTTTGTATATTTGCTTTATATATAGGCAGTTACGGAGTACTCCAACCACCATTGGAATTATGACCTTGAAAGCAGCTTTCAAGACTCTGTCCAGTGCACAAGATTCTGAGGCAGCCTTCTCAAAACTGGACCAGAAAGATCTGGTATTTCCTAATCAAGTGTCCCTACCATCACCAGCCCTCAAAAACAAGAGACCAAGAAAAGATGAAAATGAAAGTTCAGCCCCTGCTGAGGGTGAGGGTGGCTCTGAACTGCAGCCCAAGAACAAGCGCATGACAATAAGCAGATTGGTTTTGGAGGAGGACAGCCAGAGTACTGAGCCGAGCGCAGGTCTCGACTCCTCCCAGGAGGTCGTCCCAGCATCACCATCCAAGCCCACCGTTCTCAACCAGCCCCACCCTGGGGAGAAGATTCCCAAGTATGAAGACCTTCTTTGTAGCAGTTTTGGGGCTGGTTGGTGGTCCTGGTTGGGCCTGGTATTGCTTCCATGAATGAAGTAACTTTCAGCTAAGTTATTCACCACCAAGGCTTGCTCAAACTGCTAGAATGTGACTTGGGAGTGGGGAGTGACAACATAGCCATCCCTGGCAGTTCTGAAGCCCCACCTGTGGGCTTCCAGGCATTGCTCTAGGTGTGAGTGAGGATGGAAGGGTTTCAGAGCCTCCTCATTGCTGCTTTCATTTCTAGTAAACTTCTGAATGCCCTGACTATTAAATATCAGTCTTCTTTGTTAAAAGAAATTTGTTTGAATTAGGCTACTTTAGACTCTGATCTTAAAAAAGATTTATGAATATTTATAGTTTTGCACCTTCTAAGAGCAATTAAGACTTGGCAAATTGAGTAAATATCTACTAATCTCTCACATTCTGCTAGGTTCTATGGGGCAGTGGTTAGAATGCTTTTATTTTGCTCCCCATCATGACCCCCAACCTAGCTTTCAAGTTTTGCTACCCTTTGTGCCCTCTTGTGGATCCTTCCTCCAAGCAAACTGGTTTGCTTGTTCTCTCTGGAACACACTTGGTTTTTGCTACTGTACTCTTCTTGCTTCCTGTCATTCCCCACAGTTGGACTATCATTCCTCCATCGTTCCTTGTGAGAATCCCATCCATCCTTCAGAGGGAAAAGATGCTGCTATTGACTAAGTACTTTCCATGGGCCAAGCACCTCTCACATATTATTTTACTGAATCTCTAGAATCCTCATTCTGTGAGTGATATATTAGCCCCATTTTAGAAGGTTTAGAAAAGTTATTAACTTGCCTGAAGTCACAAACCTGAAAAGTGGCAAAGTTGGGCTTTGGGATTTTTTTTTTAAAGTAGGCTCCACACTTGGTGTGGAGCCCAGTGAGGGACCTGAACTCAGATCTTGACTCAAAGTCCATGGCCTATACACCACATACGCCAAGCTGCCTCTTAAAATTCTCCCTCCTCCATGTATCTCCCCTGGTCACCCTGCTATAAGTGATCACCTCGCTGGTCCCCCAAGGCCATTGCCATCTCTACCACTGCTCTGTTGTAGTGTGGAGACCTATGCTCTGACATGCACGTGCTAGATACCCAGAGAGGCTGTGACATCTAAATGATTAATACTCAGGCATGAATCTTCACTATATGTACCACTACCTGCATCTGGGTGTGAGTGAGTTATTGGCCGGGCAAGCAAATGGAGCTCAACACATTTTATTCTCATTTGATACATGATCTCCTTTATTCCTTGCAGTAATCCTATAAAGTATAGCTATTATCCCATGAACAGATGAAGAAACTAGAGAGAGTACATGGTTACAGTGGTTTTATAAATGGGAGGATTTGTGAAGGTTTAGACCTTTCCACCTCTCTCATGTGTCAAGGGCATGAAGTATCATGGGTACTCTAAAGCAGAGGTTGGCAAACTACAGCCCCTGGGCCAAATCTACCTGGTACCTGTTTTTGTAAATAAAGTTTTATTGGAACTCAGCCACGAACATTATATATGTATTGTCTGTGGCTGCTTTTGATGCTACACTGAGTTGAGTAATTGGAACAGAGCCAATAAGGCCTGCAAATCTGAAGATATTATCTGGCCCTTTATAGGAACAGCCTGGTTGTAAAGGAATTGTGTGAGTTACCCGGGAGCTCCAGGAAGAAGAGCTGAGTCTGCTCAGCAAAGTTGTGGGTAGATCAAGCCTTGCAGAGGAGCAAATGTTGAGCTGACCTTGAAGGAAGAGTAGGAAGTCATCAAGCATATTGTGGGTGGGGGTTCTAAGCAGCAGAAACCCCTTAAAAGTCATGAGAAAGCCTGGTATGCTCCAGAAAATGTCATGTACTCTGTATGGCAGAATATAATGCACAGAGAGGATGAAGGGAGAAATGTCTGGATGGGTAGATGGGCCAGGTCTTGAGTTCCTATTGTATTCTATCAGGCAGAGGTTCTTAAGCTGGGTTTCGCATCACAGTTACCTGTGGAATGTTTAATAAAATACACAATCCCAGGCTCCTGAGTACTGAATTAGAAGGGGCAGGGGATGGGTCTGTAATCTTCTTTTCTAACTGTGCTCCCAGATAATTCTAATACAGCTAATCTGAGGGCCTGATGAGCTACCATTGATGGCTTTTGAACAGGCACTGAGGCAAAGGAGACAAGATGGGTGGCTGGAGACTGCTACGGGATGAGTAGTTAGGACCTGGAGAAAGCTGGGCTGGTGGAATTGACAGCAGGATTAGGGTGTGTCACCTGGAGGGCAGGGTCACAATTACTAGATTTTTATATGTTCTATGGCACTTGGCAAGGACAAGTGCTGATTAGATACTTTCTGACCAAATAATAATTCTTGGTTCTTGCAATTTAAAGGGTCATGCCCAAAACTTCTATAAAAGGCCAGCAAAGGGTTAACATTTTAGGCTTTCTGGACCACTTGTGTCTCTGTTGTTTATTTTTTGTTTTGTTTTGTTTACAACCCTTTGAAAATGTAAAAACCATTCTTAGCTCAAGGGGTGTACAAAAACCAGCCACAAGCTGTAGTTTGCCGACCCCTTGAGACCAGACCCCTCTAGCCCATTCATTGCTCATCAAATTCTAACTTTACAAAGAGGAGCTTAAGGACCAGGAAGTGACCTGACTTGCCCAGAACCGCAGAGCCATCAAACAATGAGATGAGGACCCAGATCTCATTCTCTTCTATAATAGAAGTTAGGCAGTACCAAACATTTGTACACAAAATAAGTGCTGAGTTCAAAGGAAGAGCAGGTTACCAAAATGATCTGTGCAGATTGTCTGCAGGAAGAATGAGCAGATAACGCAGGTGGAAATGACAGATCCGGAGGTTAAAATCAGTTTTATCCCAGCATGGGGATAAGCAGGTAGAAAACTGAAACTATAATCCTGACTTATTTATAAATAGTAATTAACACAGTTAATATCCTGAAAAGGAAAAACCTCATGTAATCTTTTCACTTGTCTCAAGCAAATTATTCTCAGAAATAACATTTTGGGGGATATGAACCAATTCAAACATAATGAAAAGTAGATGGTTCACCATTTGTCTCAGCCATCTAATTTCATAGAAAACTCATGGAACTCAAATTTTTTTCAAGTCTGTACTTCTTAAACGAACTGCTTTCATTACTCATTTGCAAAATACCTAGCCAGTCTTACAAATAGATTTCTGGTCATAGTGGGGGAAGGAGACTGAAGTTTGTCTCTACTCTCTTGATCAAGTTTTATAGGATCTGATCTATATAACTTCTTCAAATTTAATTCAGATACTTCCCATGTTACTTTGTAATTGATGTTACAATTCTGAGGTCAGATTTGTGCTGTGTTCTGTTCCCAGGGCAATTGTACTATTAATCAGGTAAACATGGTTACAGTTGATTAGAAAAGACTGACTACAGTTTTCATTTATTCAATAATTTGGGTTTGGGATTATTTTTTAGTTTTGGGATTTTTGGTTATACTCAAGTACTTAACATTTCATGTGCACAGAAAGGATTCTTACTTGCTTACTATGCTAATCTTCAATGGTATAATTTATTTGCTGCTCTTTGATAATCCTATTTTTACTTTAGCACGTTTTTCCAGCTGCTGTTAGGGTATGTGTTACCATGCTAGGTGTTTGGGATGGACAGATGAAGATACAGCCCTTGCTTGCAACGTGCTTATGATTAGGGTGTATGTTATGAAATGGCTGTTTTAATAAAATGGAAGCACAACCACAAGGGCAGAGGAGTGGGGTTTTTTTGTGTGTTGGGGGCCTAGATTTAGGGCAGGCTTCATTGGGAATGATGGCCTTAAAAAATGGGTAGAATTTTACTTGGCAGGGAAGAGAATCCTAAGCAGAGGGAACTGTAGAGAGAAAAGTTATAGAGCTTATAGAAGGAAAAGAGGAGCAGAAGGCGTGGCTCTGCTGTTTGTGCTGATGCGGTTGTGGGGGCAGGGTTGGAGAGAGGAGGCTTCGGTAGCAAAAAACTGGCTGGAGCCAGAGTGGATGATCTTGACTGATCCTCCATACAGGCTTCATTGTTGAGGCAGTGAGAAGTGATCATGGAACGGAGAAAGGATGAGGTAATTTTAGACTGATGTTCAGATGCTTTTGGAACGGGAAGGGGCTAGGGACAGAGACTCCAGTTAAGAGACCAGTGTTAGGTACCATATGCTTGGACAAGAGTGCAGTCCAGAGATAGGACTGGGCATGTCTTTGAAGGACTGGGAGCAGTTTGCTCATTCTAGGTTAGAAGAATGCTGAGACCTTCAAAATCAGAGTCAAAACCAACCAAACAAAACCAGGAAAATGAGCAGATTTTGAAGGGGTTAGTGGTGTATTCACTGCTCAGTTTGAGGGATGATCCTGTGGCCTGCGGGACAACGACATGGAGATGCCCAGCCAGGTCAGCATTTGGGAGTTGTGTGTTAAGTGAATCTCAACTGTGGTCACAGCAGAACAGGGAGGAGTATAGGCCATGAAGAGAGCCAAGGACAGACTATGGATGACCCCAATGATCTGTTTTACATCTTGTCCTCTTGTTGATCTCCCCTCAGAGTACCCAAAGGCAAGTGGAACAGCTCTAATGGGGTTGAAGAAAAAGAGACATGGGTGGAAGAGGATGAACTGTTTCAAGTTCAGGGTAAGCTAGGACATTCTCCTCGGTCCTTGACATTAGCTGAATTATAGACAAGTGTTCCTATCGCATTAATGTTCTAAAAACTGCTGTCTCCAAACTAGAAAAAGTCCAGTAAGTTCCTTACTGTGATTCATGAGTAGTCCTAGTTTTATGTCCTTTCCCATTAAACAGTGGGGAGACTGTCAAAGCAGCACTTTATATTTAAAGAGAATGCCTGGTTTTGTTTTAATAAATCCTATATCTAATTGTAGCTGATGTTCTTCCTAAAGTCTTTAAATTAAAAAAGGTAGATGTGGTCATTCCCTGCATTTCCTGTTTAAGTAAAAAATCTCTTACCAGTTTCAATATATAATTTTTTTCTAAAATAGGAAACTTTACTTTTCCATAATTAATACTAAAGTTCATAGCATTTGCAGTAGAATCTCTCCCACCACATACTTTGCATTCTAATGGAAATATCATAATCTTGGAGATTCTAAAGACTTTGGTAACACAGCAACAGTAAACCTCTGCCAGTCCCAAGGGTTTTGTCCTTAAAAAGTACCTTCATTGGCACAAACATAGTTGGCAGGATCAAGATCACACAGGAAATGGGGGAAGTAACAGAAAATCAATAAAAGTGGCATAAAATATTTAAAAACAACAGGATATAAAAGTTCTAGAAAACATCCACATCCAGTGCAGTCCAGATTTGTCAACTTTAAAATCTGCTTCCACTATAGTATGAAATACTTCATAACTTAAAACTAAATAATCTGCTCCTCTAAGTATCCCTTTTCCTGAGCCACCTTCATTGTTTAAGAAGACCTGCTAGGACAGTAGCATCTGCTGAAGCAGACATTCAGCAAATCATGTTTATGCAACTTTGCCTTTTCTTGCAGCTTTTTAATGGCTCTTGTTGGCTTCCAGTGGCATGTCTTTTATACTAGTAGACCCTTCTGTAGTCCTCTGGCCTTTAAAAAAATTATCTTGGTGCATTTTTTTGAGGCCTCATGTCTTTCCATATGGTGAGAGGGTGGAGCTTGAGCAGATCTCCTACGGTCTCTCTGAGTGGGGAGCAATAACTCTCCTGTTCTTTTGCTTAAGGAGCTGAAACACATTTTATTTACATAAAATGATCAGGGATTTGAAAATTCTGGCATAAAACAGTAAAATTGTGTTATTTCAAAGCAGTGGTTAGCAAGGGGTTACAAAGCAGAAATTATACACACAACACACACACACATACACACACAAGTATATAATACAGTCGACCTGTAAACAACACAGGTTTGAAATGCACAGGTCCACTTATACACATTTTTAAAAATACAGTATAATACTGTAAATATATTCTTATGATTTTCTTTTTTTATGATTTCCTTAACCTTTTCTCTAGCTCACTTTATTGTGAGAATATAGTATATGATACATTTAACATGCAAAATATGTGTTAATTGACTGTTTATGTTATTGGTAATGTTTCTGGTGAACAGTAGGCTATTATTAAGTTTTTGGGGAGTCAGCATGGATTGACTATATGGGGAGCTGGTGCCCCTAAACCCTGCATTCTTTAAGGATCACCTGTAGATGTGTATATATTAGAGTTTTAAATACCACAGTCCCTCAGTAATTTTAGAAAATCATGTAGGTTTTACTAAAGAGCCTGAAATCCATCACTAACCAATATTTATTGAATGTCCGTATGTAAAATATTTGCTTTGTACAGATTCTCATTGGCTGAAATGATTGATATCTTTCAAACAAAGGACAAAAACAAATTACCCTTCAGTGATATCCTTTTTCTCTCAATGTTGGGAAATTTCAGTCACGTTTTCCCTTTAGGAACATTCTATGTCTTTTTCTTGTGGTTTGTGCAGAGAAAGGTGAACTCTGAAATGAGTCTATTTTTAATGTTTTCCAGCAGCACCAGATGAAGAGAGTACAACCAGTATAACAAAAAAGCAGGTAATTTAAAATTACTTTTTCTGACCTTTTCTGGTAATGTGGGTAGAACAGAGGTAAAATAAGCACATCTCCTAGCATAGGCTATCCATGCACCTGTAAAAAGGTATTTTGCAATTTTCAGATAATCCAAACTGAGTTAAAGTCATAGTTATTTTCTGGAAGAAAAATCTGGACCAGAAATCTGACACATTCTCCTGACCATGAACAACATAACGTTTGAAGTTTTGAATGCAGAAGTGATTAGGATGAAATAGGACATTGAAAATTATTAAATGTCTAAATCCACAGTGTTAACTTATCTCTATCGTGTTTTAAAAATATAAACCCTTCTTTTGGGTTCAGATTCTTGTCCTAGGATTCTTGAGTTTACCTCTTAACCGTATGAAAATGTGAATAAGTGGAGAGACAGGTTGTGATAAATATTTTGGTCTTCTTTTGCAGAAGTGGACTGTAGAAGAAAGCGAGTGGGTCAAGGCTGGAGTGCAGAAATATGGGGAAGGAAACTGGGCTGCCATTTCCAAAAATTACCCATTTGTTAACCGAACAGCTGTGATGATTAAGGATCGCTGGCGGACCATGAAAAGACTTGGCATGAACTGAAACAGGCTTTCATTTCCACAGAATTCACAGGAGCATGGTTCCTAATAATAGCCCCTGATAGTCTGTTGTTTCTTTCAGAAGCTGGGCTGGGATGAGAATTTTGGGCATCCTCCTCCAACGTGGGGGAGGTCCCAGTTCTACTTCATCGATGTTGGAGATCATGGAGCTGAGAAACAAAGCCAAGTCCACCCCATGTCCTTGGCAGAGATGACAGGCACATAGCTTGTACAGTGCCAGAATATCATTAGTATTTCCCTTCTTTAGTGGTTTGCTTGAATTTAAATCCCTGGTAATCAGTAGAACCTTCTCCTAGGAAATGGTGGAGTCTGTTAGGAGCCACTTATGACTCTGACCTGTTAAAACCAGCAACATGAGCATTATTTGGAGTGAACTTGTTCCAGGTAAAGCTTTGGCCTTCTGATGCAAATGCAGAGGAACTTCATCTGTCATGAACTCAGGCTGATGAGAGCCCAGTCCTGGTGGAATCAGAGTCTCTTTTAAAAACTCTTTAGCCAGTTGTAACATCAACATCCAGATCTGACAGCCTTGGCATTTGCTCTTAATATTTGCTGGGCTACATAGGCAGGTTTAACCTCCACCTCTCCTGTGGTTGAACCAGTGTGTTTTTTTTGTAAAACGGTGATTGTAGATAAGCTTAGCCTTTTCCTCCATCCCCTCTGCCCAATTCCCTTCCTTATGCTGGACTTTTAAAGCTTAAAAAATCCTGACTGAATATAAATGCTTAATTCCATTCTTTGTGAAATGGTTGCTTCCGCCTGATTCCCTTATTGTGCTGTGTTAGTGTCTTGCTCTAAAAGTCAACATTCCCTTCTCCTTTTGTACTGTGTCGTGCTTGCTGTCTCTCTCGGACATCCTTAAAGACTGTCTTTTTGGCACACACACACAAAAAATCAGTAAAGTGTTTTCTGTAATCTTTTTTTAAAATATGAGAACTAAATACTGTCCATAACTTGTAGCATTCTTCATTAAAGTCTTGCTTCTCTCAAATGTTAAGTAGCTATTTAATTCCAGCACAGCATGTATGAGCAGTTGGAGGTAGCAAAATTGTTAAACAAGCTTTGCTGAACCATGCTGACTATGTTAAGACGCTGATGTCAGACTGTATTGGATGTTTTAATCCTTGAAAGCCATGTCAAACAGAAATGTGGGAATGTCCTCTTAATTTGTCCATACCCTCATATAACATATTTTTGGGACAAAGTTCCCCCTTTCTCACTTTTGAGTCAGTGAAAGGCAAGGTTCAGTTTTAAAATTCATCCTGTAGGTACAAGTTAGAAACTTTGTATAGCTTTATTATCTATTTACATGTTTTGGGATTTGGTACTACTGTCTTTTTTTTTAAGTTAACCCCAAATGAAGCTACAGTGAAAGGGTGAAACTCTCGATCCCTCCTGATCTGGTTGCAGCTATTTGTGGTCTTCCTCTAAAAGTGGTTAGGATCCAGGAGCTTTTATCTCTTCCACGCTTAACATTATTAGACTACGCTCTCTGGGTAGAAGAGTGACACTGTGATACATTTAAGGAAGCAGAATATCCTTATCAGTGATTCTCAAATTGAGAAATGCATAAGTCCATTAACACTTATAACTTCAGGGGTATTTTTATTATACTATTCCTGAAATGTGTACAAACATAAAACTATGTTTTACATAGTTTACACCTTCTATAGAACTATAATATACACTATGAACTGATGATTGTTTTGCTGAATCTAAGTCACTGCTCATGACATGGGTAGTGTTGGGACTGTAGCAATGATAGGATGTGGGTGGGGATGCTTGTGCATTGGGAAGTGATCCCAGTCTCTCCCACCTTCACCTTAGCAAGACTGATGCAGAGCCACTGTGCCTGCAGAGTACTGTGATGTTACGTGGCCTTTGCTAGAAGTGAATACAGTTATGAGGTCTGTTCTTTGCTTATTAGTTTATGACACTTAAGGAATTACCACTTGGGAGTCAATGCAATGAAGCAATACGTGGTAAGAAGGTGCTGATGCTGTTTTGTTTTTTTAAGATTATGGCTGAAACCAAAATATTTAGGCACTGTCAGCGCTCAGACTGACAGAAACACTGTCCTGATAGATAAGAGCGTGAGACCCACTCGGGGCCCCAGCTGCACCAGCTTTGCTTCTGGGACACAGAGCTGGCCAGTGGAATCTCTGAATGTCCCATTTCCTCATCTCTAAGGCAGTAGGTAATGGTATCTCCCTCCCAGGGCTGTTGTGAGAACATATAGGAAGCAAGTAAATCACTTAGCTCAATGCCAGCCATGAAGTCAGTGGTTGTTCAATGAGCCTTTTCCCTGCTGAAGAAGTCATAAATAAAGGAGGAAAGATTGAAGGTTTGAACAATATAAATACTCTTTAAGTTGGTTTCTCGATAGCTTTAGAAGAACAGATCAGGGGGAAAGTAGAACGAGAATGATCAGTGGAGAAGTTTGACCACTGCCTCTTGCTCACTTTATTTGTCCATTAAAATTTTTGCACACACTTCTATGCTATGCTTTTTGCTAAGATCTAGCACTGGGCAGAAAATATTCTGTTGAAAGAGGTTTGCCCCACATATCTTACTGAAGCAGCAATAGGTATCACCTAGCAATTTGATACGAACAGGAGAAACAAATCTCTCCAGGCAAACTTTGTCCGTATATTCAGATGGTTGTAAATAAACTTGGCCAATGTTTATTCCTAAGAACTGAAAAATGATAACCTAAAGGAAGGACAGAAATACCTCTTCTGAAGTAGATTCTGTCTAGCACCCATGAAGTAGGTTTGGTAAGCCACTGAGTTTTTGAGGTAAAAACAAAAACTTCCTGTGAGCCAAGCATGGGGATATATCATGCCAGTTCTATTATGGAATATCCATGTGTGACCCTGAAACTGGCCTAAGTGTGACTTGTAAGTTAATGATTACCCTAGCAGTTGTCTAAACTACTTGGTTTCACTAGACTGCAAGCACTTCACCTGCAGAGGAGTCTCCAGAAAGCAGCATGTTCCCTTTGCTCTTTGGGGCTGGACTGGTGGTTCTGAACCTAGTGACTTCTGCTAGGAGCCAGGAACCCCTTAGTGGCTCTGGGGACCAGCTGCTCTTCCATGGAGCAGATCGATCTGACTTTGCCATCATGATCCCTCCAGCAGGCATAGAATGCTTCTGGCAATTTGCCCGCCAGACTGGATACTTCTATTTCAGTTACGAGGTGAGTACACGGCCCCTCTGGCCATACGGGGGACTTGCTTTTTTGTTTCCTTTTGCAAAGTGGGTCAGGTTTTATTCAAATAGAAGATTCTGGTTGTCTTTATTATGCTGTGATTCCCTACCTGTTAATGAAATGGACCTGCATTTAGATGGAAACTCCTGATGGATGAATAATCACTAAAACATATGGCTTGATTTCTCAAACTGGGGGCAACGGAGGTGTGCTCAAAGCCATGGGACAAACAGACTGCCTCTTCCTGGAGAGGTAATCATATATTAACTCAGATTTGGAGATGAGAGGAGAGAGAATCCATTTTTTAAAATAATAATAAGGATATGGTACAAAGTCGAATGAAAACTTACATGAACTTTGGCAACAGACCCTGAGATTTCAAAGAAAGATACTTCAGTTTATGGGACTGGGGGAGCCACATTTAGTCTCCCGCTTTAATGGGTCATTCTGGCAAACTACAGAATTACTGGCTCAAGGTCTATTTGGCCAGACAATCCTCTGTTTCTTAAGGAAGGTTAATGTTTTCAACTTGCCTGTTTACAGGCCAAGGACATTTATCTATCCTGTGGTCTTACACCACAGTGCCCAAGGATGGTGAACTCAATAGTAAAGTCAGAGGCTGTTAATTTCCTTTGTTCTTCATCTTAGAAATCTGTTAAAGCTTTCTAAATTTTGTTTACATAGTAATAAACTATTTTGATCTTATTCCATTGCACTGTAACTCAAAGCTTATTTTAAATTAGCTTATCAGAGCCTTTCCTTGTCTCTGAATTTATAACAGAACAGTAGCTACTAGTAAGCTCACTATAGCCTGGGCTTATCAAGACCCAGCTTGAGGAGAAGTGCCTACCGAATGCCTTATTTGCTGTCAAGCAGCAAGTAAACCCAAGTCTGGGAAACCACCAGGGAAGTCAAAACCAAGCAAGTTCAATCAAGAACTCTACAGCCAAAAACATACATATCAATCAATATACACCAGATGTACGTTCTGAGACAGGTCTTCTTAAAAGGAGTGTTACTGGCATTTTGGGCAATTCTTTGTCTTGCAGTACTGTTTCTAACGTGGCAGGATGTTCAACATTGCTGTCTCTTCCTACCCACCCCCCAACACCACTGTTGTCTCAACCCAAACTCCCAGGGAGGATTGGGCAGTACCATCCCCGATTGAGAACCACTGTGCTGATGATCAGGAATGTCAATCTTAGCACTTAGCTAGCTTTCTGGTGATGTAGCAGGGGCTTTTCTCCCTCTTTAATGTGTCTTGGCAGGTGCAACGGACACTGGGAATGTCACATGACCGACATGTTGCTGCCACTGCACATACCCCACAGGGTTTCCTCATAGACTCCTCTCAGAATGTTCGAGGCCAGATAAACTTCTCTATCAAAGAGACAGGTCTGTTTTAATCACCACAGTTACTGTAATAATCATAAGTGTCTTTGAAACTGAGTCAATAATGAAGTACTGAAATTACTCAAGTACATGAAATGTAAAAGCTCTGGGTTTTTCACACAGGGATAATCAAACAGTAGGGGGACTAAACTGCCTTGAACACCAAAAACTATCCTTCCAACACCAACATCAAATCTTTATTGGAGATTGCTGGCGGCAGAGGACATAAGTGGCAGGCTGTCCACTGGCAGATTCGGGACAGGGTCTCCAGGTGACTAATTATTGTAACTCCAGACTCCAGAAGCTCAGTTTTATCTCATTGCCTCCAACTGACCAGGTTATGAGAAAGTGACCAAAATAGACCCACTTGTAATACAGAATTCCAATTAACAAATTTATTATAGGATAGCATTTCTTTCTAAAGTTATCAGAATACTTGAGGCAGTTATTAAACAGCAGACTCAGAACGAAAGGAAACGCATAGCCATGAAAATATCCACATTCCACAACAAAGCACTTCTCCAGTCACAAGAAAACTTCTATAGCCAGATCGAGTCTGTCCCCACCTTGGACAACATGGGTCAGTTTTTTGGGTTTTTTTTTTTCCAAGAGCAAGCGAGCAAGAGCACAAGCACGCACGTGAGCAAGCACACAGGTGGGGGAGGGGCATAGGGAGAGGGAGAAGCAGACTCCCCACTGAGCAGGGAGCCTGACACGTGCGGCTTAATCCCAGGACTCCAGGATCATGACCCAAAACCAAGGCTGATGCTTAAGCAACTGAACCACCCAGGGGTCAGTTTTAATTGCCCTATCAGCCCGGTATACGAAAAAAGACAATGTTTTTCAACCGGGGCATAAAACAATCCATTGTGTAGCACAGGATATTCATCATCTTTGGCCCCTACCTGCCAGTAGTGCCTTCCAATCATTTTGACAATCAGATACACTGCCACACCTTTCTAATCCTGCTCCTCCCCACTTCCAAACACACAAGAAGGATGGCGACACCAGTTAAGAACCAGCACCAGTACATACCCTAAACCATCAGTTCCTGTACAAACCACCTTGCAGAAGTTACTCCATCCAGCAGAATAGCTTCTTTCATTCAAAACACATCAATTTTTTTTCTAGTTTCAAGTTCAAGATGGTATCCCCCAGCTCTAATGGTATACCAGAAGTAGGAAAAACACCATGCTCTTAATTTCAATTCATTTTGTTAAACGGAAGTTTCAATAAGAGATGTGAGAAATATAAGTTGAAAAAGATGGAGAAAAAAACATTGTTTTCAATCTAGTATAGAACTTAGTAAATTTACTTACAAATTTACTAATTTATAGAACTAAGTTACTAATATTTGGCAAAACACAGTATTGTAACTGGTACTTAGTAAAGTAAGTTTCATGGAAGATCATATAAGGTCTTCCACATCAAAAATTGAATCTACTTCCTAAGTAAAAAGAAGGAACTACAGTAGCACCTTTAACACTGGTAAACATGTATCTCCAGGGAAATCTAGAGGGTGGTAGGTCAACAAAGGGTGGAGACCAAGATTTGGTAATGATCTAGGGATTCCTACAGGTTTTTATCAGCTTTGTCTAAAAAATCAGCAAAATCACTTTGGTTCTGTGCAAGTGTACCTCAATTTTGGAGTCTTCTATGAGGGGCCTGAGATGGACCACAAACAGAAGAATGAAAGAAAACAACTGAATGATACTCTGGATGCAATTGAGGTAACTATTTTGTGGGAGATTGTGGAAACATCCTTGGAAATGGGGAATATCATCTGAGTGAGCGCTCATTTGGGGAGAAACCAAACAGGCACAGGGATCTGAAACCTTTAATTTTTAGGACTTGGAGCTCTTGAAACTCCTCACTTGTTTTATACCAGGAGTTGGCAAACTATGGTACACAGACCAAATCTGGCCCACTGCCCATTTGTCTTTTTAATTAAGATAGAATTCACCATTTTAAAATGTACAATTCTGCGGTTTTTAGTATATTCCCAAGGTCCTGCCACTATTGCATCTAATTCCAGAAGTTTCATCACCCCAAAAAGAACTCCATACCTTTTAGTCACTCTTCCTTCTCCATGCCCCCCTCCCAGTCCTGGGCAATTATTCACTAATCAACTCTCTGTTTCTATAAATTTGCCTATTCTGTACATTGTATGAGTGGAATCATACAATGTGGTCTTTGTTTCTGGCTTCTTTCACTTAGCATGTTCTCAAGGTTGATCCACATTGTAACAAGTATTAGTACTTCATTCCCTTTTATGGATGACTAATATTCTCTTGTATGACTATACCACATTTTGCTTATCCACTCATCAGCTGATAGACATTTGGGTTGTCCACTTTTTGGCTATTATGAATAATGCGGCTATGAACATTTGCATGACTTTTTTGTAAACATGTTTTCATTTCTGTATACCAAGAAGTGGTATAATCTGGTGGGTCATATGGTAACTGTTTAACTTCGTAACTGCTATTTTTCAGTAGCTAAACCATTTTACAACCCCACCAGCAGTATCTGATGGTTTCAATTTCTCCACATCTTTGCCAACATGCCACTGTCTCTTCTATTGACATCCTAGTGGGTGTGGAGTTGTATCTTATGGTTTTGAGTTCTGGCTCCCTAATGGCTAAGGACATTGAGCATCTTTTCATGTTTTTTGGCCATTTGTATATCTTCTTTGGAGAACTGTCTATTCAAATCCTTTACCCATTTTAAAATTGGGTGGTCTTTTTATTGAGTTATAAGTTTTTTATATATTCTAGATATAAGTTCCTTATCAGGTAAGTGATTTGCAGACATTTTCTCCATTCTGTGGGATGTCGTTTCACTTTTTTTTTTTAAAGATTTTATTTATTTGAGAGAGCGAGAATGAGAAAGAGAGAGAGAGCACATGAGAGGGGGAAGGGTCAGAGAAGCAGACTCTCTGCTGAGCAGGGAGCCTGATGTGGGACTCAATCTGGGGACTCCAGGATCATGACCTGAGCTGAAGGCAGTCGCTTAACTGACTGAGCCACCCAGGCGCCCCAATGTTGTTTCACTCTGATAGTATTTTTCAGTGCACAAAAGCCCACTGCCTGTTTCCGTAAACGAAGTTTCAATGAAACATAGCTATGCTCATTTGACAATTACATATGGCTGCTTTTGTGCTAACAATAGTGGAGTTTGGTAGTTGCAACAGAGATTGTATTGCCTACAAAGCCTAAAATATTTACTATCTGGTCCTTTAATAAGTTTGCAGGCCCTCGTCTTCTACCATATACAAAGAACAGAAGACATTGCCAGAACGGCAGTGACATTCGGAATACGTGCCTAAATCTAAAAATACTCTGAAAGAGCTTTCTAGTTTCAGCACTGAAATTTTGCATTATAAAATTATATCTTTTTAAACTGAAGTCCAGACCTTTTTTCATACACAGCAAAACCAGCTTTACTAACAACTACAATAATCAACTTACTACATATCATAAAATTACGAGTAGGTTACTCAACTTCCAGGTAACTTAGATTAGTGCTTGTGAGCACCCAGGTGAGACTAGATGGGAGGAAGGGAGGACCCTCTTTTTATTTCATTTTCTGTCCCACAGGAGAGTACACAGAAGGTGCAAAACAATATCTTTCACATGTGGAGATACTACAACTTTGCCCGCATGAGGAAAACGGCTGACTTTTTCCTTCTCCAATCAAATTATAACTATGTGAACTGGTGGTCGACAGCTCAAAGCCTCGTTATTGTTCTTTCTGGAATCCTGCAGCTTTATTTCTTAAAGCGTCTCTTCAATGTCCCGAAGACTACAGACACAAAAAAGCCAAGATGCTAAGCCAAAATGACTACAGCACCTTAACTCTTTTCTTCTGGGGCAGACGCTTTGTCAAAGTTTCAGTCAAATAAGCTTTGTAAAGTTACTGGAAAAAATCAATTTATCTTGTTAGAACATCTTAGTCTATTGCTCTCCTTTCCTCTCCAATTGCCTCAAAATGGCAATAAAATAATAAATGTGCAAGTTTTGATATTAACTATGAGTGTGTACTAAATGCTACCATCAAAATACTGTTCAAAATACAGTAGTCCCTTAACCTTTACTAAGTCTATTTAGAGTTAACACAGAACCTCGGGAGAAAGGAGTTGAAAAAATGGGACAAAACATATCTCAGTTTTATATGTTACATACAAAAACAGGAATTGGTAGACTGCTTTTTTGTAGTTAAAAATTTTATTTTTAGAGATGTCACCTTTGGAATTTAAAGTAAGCAGGAAAAAAAGAAAAAAGCAATATATTTAAAGAAATGTTTTATAATACAGGCAGTTTTAAAAAACTTAGTGGAATTTTTTCATTTCTAAAAAATATTTCAGTAATTCCAAAAATAATTTTGTCAGGCATGGGCAAGGTTGGAGGAGCTGAATTATTTCAGTGGTCTCTGATTAGTGCTTTCTGTCTAGTCCAGTCAGGTAAGTAAAGGTTTGTAAGGGAAATCATGTTTTAAGAAATCAAGGTGATGAAAAAAACATTAGCCTGGGATCATACCATCTAAGAAAAAGGAGAACAAGAACCAAGATATATAATCAAACTATACTCATGAGATCCTATCCTTAGTAATAGAAATACCCAGTATATGCAATATAAAAATAATTCTTACCATTTATTTAAACCTAACATTTGCCAGGCACTGTGCTAAGTGCTTTACAAACATGATTTCTAATTCTAAGACCATTCGTAGGGAGATGGTTAAAGCTGTTTTTTGAAGCAGGAGAAAATAAGCTTATCAAAGTTTAATGACGCCTCTAAAGCCATATAGCTGGTAGGTGTGAGAACTGGGGTTTGAATCCAAGGTTTTCTTGCACACCACACAGAACCTACTATATAGAAAATTAGCAGAATAAATTGCTATTATTTTATCCAAATTTCATTTGTAAAATCCCATACATGACCTACCGTTCTAATATGGCAATATCTGACTTTCATGGTATTAATAAATAATGAAGAAAATCTATTGTGTTCTTATCGTGAGTTTGGAAAACAGTGTTATCACAGACAACAATAAGCTAGCTATTCTTGTCCTCAGTTCCAATGACTTAGAACCTGTTACTCAAGACAAGAAGCCCTCTGATTCAAATATAAAACACAGTATTCTATTTAGTCACAAAGATCCGAAACACCGTTTTTGAGCCATTTCCGCATAAGAATCCAGCCTGCATTCGTCCGTAATAGAAAGAATATTAAACTAAGAAGTCCCTGAAGAAGTCACAGTGTTGACAAAATTCAACATGATGATGGAGCCTACACAGACACAGGAAACAAAGCTAGGCCCTTCCACACAGCCATAAGTCCTCGCGATGATTTCGTTTTAAGTCAAAGTCTCTTCATGCCGCACATATTCCCCAATGTCTGCTTGATGAAATACCACAATCGCCATGGGGTCTACTTTCCTGCAGTCTTGTGTAGACTTTGCTGCCACCCCAAAACCCTGGGATTCAAAAGAAGAGACACTGATTCACTCAAGTCATTCAATAGGCACGCATTGAGGGGTAGAAATAATGAAGATGAAAAAAACAGTTCTTTGAGAAATTTGAAAGGTGCTAAGAATTTAGTCTCTGAAGCGCACAGACTGAAAATACATCCTTCTTGATTAAAAAGATACTTGATTTTTGTAACAGCTACCATCTCTACTCACCAAAGGGACGTCTGCCATGGAGTACACCACCACTCCCTGGTACTGACAAGTATTTTCGGTGATTCGACCCAGTCCAGATTTCAACACATGGTTCCCATAAAGGAAGGACTGTTCTGCTCCAGGCTTTATCCACACTTTATACTACAAAAAAACAAATAAATCCAAGAGACATTAAAATGCTAATTGTTGTATCCCTGCAGATAAGCCAGCTGCTGGATATGTGATTAATTTCTTGAAAGCATTTTAAGGAAAAGAGAAAAACGGATGGTTATCTCAAATTGTTCACTCCCTAAAAAGAACTACCAGGACGTTCTTTCTTCAACTCTACAATCTCTCTCATGGATAGTTTAAAAGCTCTTTTTCTGGATCCCACTATGCTCTCACCAAAACCACCAATTTGCTTTTTTTTGAGTGAGGTCTGCATAGGCTTTTCTACTCTGCTGGACCTAACTACGACTATGCAACCGCACAGCATTCCCATGCCAGAACCCCAACCATACCCAAGCAGCAAGTCCTGCAAACACCTCCATGTGCTGGCACTGACTCCGTGGCAGCGAAGCTGCCCAATTATCTGCTTTCTGACGTGGCCCTCATCTTTGACTTCCTTCATCCCCAGTGGCCGAACGAATACCCCCCTACAAACCTTGGCATAGGGTGCAAGGTAATCCAGAGCTGTGATGTGCAACCGGAACTTGTGAGTCTTAGTGAATTTTCCGAAGCAGGTCCCCAGCGACACCAGCTTGTCCCCAGAGATGTTGGCGGCCAACTTCAGAATCTTCTCACTGAAGGGGTAAGGAAGAAGAGGGTGTCAGATGAGGGAAGCTGGTGGGACCCAGCCTCCACCCGGGTCCATTGCTGTCCACCCAGCACCGCCTCACCTCACGTAGTACACCCGGTCGTTGTGCAGCCTGAAACAGTAGGTGCCGTCGGGCCTGTCGACCAGCAGCTGAAGGTTCTCCCCGATGCTGAAGGCAAAAGGAGGACTGGAGACAGCGCCCCAACAGACTCCTCCCGGCCCCGCGCCCCCACTCTACCCGCGCCCTTCCCGCCACACACACATTTCCCCTTCCCCTCCGCACCCTCTTACTATTTCGCTATCTTCTCAAACATTACGCGGGTCTCTTCTTCAGTCAAAGGCCGCATTTTCCCGCTGGGTTACAACACCGAATCCGCGTGCCTCAGAGGCCGGAAACGGAAGTCAGCCGCCGGCCGCTCCCTGGCAACCCCAAAGCCTGCCTCTCTAGCCGCCTTCAATTTGTTCCCCACGCCGGCGCCCCGCAGCCTGGAGGACCGTCGGGAAAGAAAGCCGGCGGATACGAACCCCCGCTGCTTCCGGGCCTAGATTCTGAGCCAGCGCCCTCGCTGGGCCGGAGGGGAAGTGACGCTGCTGCGGGAATATGGCGGCGACGGCGGCAATCGCTTCGTCGACCACGGCCTCTGCCACGGCGACGGTCACTGCAGCGGCTCTCGGGGAGGTGGAGGATGAAGGGCTCCTGGCATCGCTGTTCCGAGACCGCTTCCCCGAGGCCCAGTGGCGGGAGCGGCCCGACGTGGGCCGCTACCTCCGGGAGTTGAGCGGCTCCGGGCTGGAGAGGCTGAGGCGCGAGCCCGAGCGCTTGGCGGAAGAGCGAGCGCAGCTGCTGCAGCAGACGCGCGACTTGGCCTTTGCCAACTACAAGACCTTCATCCGAGGCGCCGAGTGCACCGAGCGCATCCACCGCCTCTTTGGCGACGTGGAGGCGTCGCTGGGCCGCCTGCTCGACCGCTTGCCCAGCTTCCAGCAGAGCTGCAGGTGCGGCGGGCTCGGCACTAAAGGGGCTTTTAGCAACTGTAATAGCTGACATTTATGATGAAAGAAATAGCTAACACTTACAAAGCACTTACCATGCATGGGTCAGGCTCTCCTCTGAGCATTTTAAAAAATCCATTTAAGCTTCACAACAGCTTTGGAGGTAGGTACTGTTATTCCCATTTAATGTTATGAGTAAATTGAGACAGCTTAGGAATTGTCGAAGAGGCTCTTGGAAGCTAGTAAGTTTCCAAGTTAGAATTGGACACCAGCAGCAACTCCCTCATAGGACTGTGAGTATTAAGAGAATACATGCAAAGCACTTATCATTGGGTCTGACATAGCTAACACTCTGCAGTTGTCAGCTATAATATACACACGCAGACTGTCCAAAACTTTCACTGAGAGAAGTCTGACAACGAAATCTTACCATTTGGAGGCAGCAAAAATTATCAAAAAAATCTCTCTTTCTTAAGCCATATTCTACCTCTCTAGATCCTCAGTCTCTTATCCTTAATTCTACCTTTCATGGTAAAAGTTTAAGTTGTGAGTCTTTGTATATTTGACAATAGCTTCTGTACCCTTCCACCCTCCAGAATAGATAAAAGACTTCATAAAGCAGGTCTCTGCAATTATGGAGAAGTGAAGACTGTGGAATTAAAAGTGGAACAACAGCCTAAGAGAAGATTAAGGGGCTGAGGGAATTTGAGGGTGAGGTTGTAGCTTTTTTTTTTTTTTAAGATTTTTATTTATTTATTTGATAGAGACAAAGCAAGAGAGGGAACACAAGCAGGGGGAGTGGGAGAGAGAGAAGCAGGCTCCTCGCAGAGCAGGGAGCCCGATGTGGGGCTCAATCCCAGGACCCTGGGATCATGACCCGAGCCGAAGGCAGATGCTTAACGACTGAGCCACCCAGGCACCCCAAGGTTGTAGCTTCTAAACTGGTTAGTGATCACAAAAAGAATAGATATTATTAACATTTACTGTGTGTCAAGTTCTGTGTTAAATGCTTCATACACATCATCTCATTTAATCCTCACAGCCTTATGAGGTGGGTCCTACTACTATAGTACCGATGAGGAAAGAGTTCAGAGAGCCTAAGTACCTTGCCAACGCTAATTAAGTGGCAGATCTGGGCTCACATATTTTTATCATTTGTTAGTTGTGTGATCTTGGACAAGTTGCTTAGCCTCTCTGGGATTAAAGTTGTCTCAAGAGTAACAGTACTTACCTCACAGGTTTGGTGTGAAGATTAAATCATAAACCATCCAGCTCAGTGTCCAGTTCATAGTAAATGCTTGGTAATTGTAGCTAACTTTCGGATGTAGAGCAGTGAGCAACCAATATTCTCCTGTTTGTTACTAGAAACTTTGTCAAAGAGGCTGAGGAGATCAGCTCCAACCGCCGGATGAACACCCTGACTCTAAACCGGCACACAGAAATCCTGGAAATCCTGGAGATTCCTCAGCTAATGGACACCTGTGTCCGGAACAGCTATTATGAAGAGGCCCTGGAGCTTGCAGCCTACGTACACCGACTGGAAAGGAAATACTCCTCCATCCCTGTCATCCAGGTAGTCAAACTGACCCAAAAGGACTCAAATTGATGTTCTTGTAATCAGTAATTCTGTGGTCATCACTGAACCTTTAGGCAGAAATCTTAGGGAAATTTTGCATGTTTCATATCGGTTTCTGCCAGCCAGACAGGTTTGAACATGAAACATTCATTCATTCATTCAACTGATAAATATTAATCATGTGCCAGACACTGATCTAGGTGCTGGGAAGACAATGAGACAAAGCAGAGAAGGCCCTAGTTTTCATAAATGTAAGTTGATAGTTGGCAAATAAATAAATAACATGATCCTTTCAGATAATGGTAACTGTCTGAAGAAAATAAATTAGGGAATGGGTAGAAGGAGACTAGGGTGAGGTACCCTAGATAGAGTGGTGAGGAAAGGCTCTGTTGGAGAGATAATATTTAAGCTGAGAACCAGATGATGAGAAGGAACCAGCCACACGAAGATGGGAAAGAGCAAATCAGAAAGTGGAAAGAAAAGGTATAGCAGACTGACAAGGGAACAAGTTGGGAGTGTTTAAGAAATACAAAGACAGGAAAAAAAAAAAGCCAGTGTGACAGGATTGCAGTGAGCAAGGGGACAGAATTAGGAAGCGGGTGAGGCAGGAGAACAAAACAGGGCCTCTAGGCCACAGTGAATAGTTACATATGGCCACAGTGAATTAGATCTTTGTTGGTAAGCCTGTACACATCAACTTTAGGAAATCTTCATATATCAGGAAAAGCAGTGGGAATGCTGATCTGTAATATTCAGGGATAGTGGAATGGATTCCTGGAAGTGTCTTTCCCAGTGTGGTGTGACTGACCCCCTATATTGTCAGGGCATTGTGAACGAAGTGCGCCAATCCATGCAGCTGATGCTGAGCCAGCTGATCCAGCAGCTAAGAACCAACATCCAGCTCCCTGCCTGCCTCCGTGTCATTGGCTTCCTGCGGTGCATGGATGTCTTCACTGAGGCTGAGTTGAGGGTGAAGTTTCTTCAGGCCCGAGATGCTTGGCTCCGTTCCATCCTGACTGCCATCCCCAATGATGATCCCTATTTCCACATCACAAAAACCATTGAGGCCTGCCGTGTCCATCTGTTCGATATCATCACCCAGTACCGTGCCATATTCTCCGATGAGGACCCTTTGTTGCCCCCTGCCACGGGTGAGCACACTATGAATGAGAGTGCCATCTTCTATGGCTGGGTGCTACAGAGAGTCTCACAGTTCCTGCAGGTGCTGGAGACCGACCTTCACCGGGGGATTGGTGGTCGTCTAGACTCTTTGCTGGGTCAGTGCATGTACTTTGGGCTGTCCTTCAGCCGGGTGGGGGTTGATTTCCGGGGCCAGTTGGCTCCTGTTTTCCAGCGGGTGGCCATCAGCACTTTCCAGAAAGCAATTCAGGAAGCAGTGGAGAAGTTCCAGGATGAAATGAATTCCTACACCCTCATCTCAGCTCCAGCCATCCTGGGCAGCAGTAATCTGCCTGCTGCTGTGCCAGTCACTCAGCCAGGGACCCTGCAGCCACCCATGGTGCTCTTAGATTTCCCACCCCTCGCCTGCTTCCTCAACAATATTCTGGTTGCCTTCAATGATCTGCGCCTCTGCTGTCCTGTGGCCCTGGCACAGGGTGTGACTAGGGCCCTAGAGGACGCCCTTGCCAAGGTGAGCACATCCTTTTGGCTCTCTACTGGGGCTTTCTTTGGTAACAGGTGGCCAGACTTTTGTAAAAAATAAACCAGTTTATGTGATAGGTGGTTGCAGACTTAGGCTTAGTGGGGTTTTAGAGATTTTTCTGATTGAGCAGCTCTGGTTAGTCCCCCATCATGGGACCTAGAACAATTCATGAAGTGGCTCACCTGTAATAATGATTCAGTAAAGTATTAGTTTTCTACTGCTGCATAACAAACACAGCAGCCTAAAACAACATATTTATTTTTTCCCAGTTTCTTTGGATTGGGAGTCCTGGGTCCTCTGCTCAGGATCTCACAAGGTTACAGTCAAGGTGTTGGCCAGGCCACAGTCTCATCTAAAGTTTGGAGTCCCCTTTCAAGCTCATTCATGTTGGCAGATTTCTGTTCTTTGCAGTTGTAGGTTTAAGGCCTTCAGGTCCTAGTAGCCACCTCACTCCATACAGTGTGGCTTTCTGATTCTTCAAGGCCAACGGAGAGTAACTCTCCTACAGTGAGTCTCTTCTTTTAGGGAAAACCTCAACCCCTTTTTTTTTTCTCAACCCCTTTTTAAAAGGCTTATCTGATTAAGTCAGGCCCACCCAGGATATCCCTTGATTAACTCAAAGTCAACTGATTAGGGGCTTTGATTACATCTGCAAAATCCTTCACCTTTGCCATATTCTATTGGTTAGAAACAAGCCACACATCCTGCCTACAATCAAGGGGAAGGGATTACACAAAGGAGTGGATACCAGGGGCTGGGATTCAAAAGAACCATTTTAGAATTCTACATAATACAAGAAATACTACAACTAATGGTATCCTGCACATTTTTTACATATTTAAACCTTTAGATATTGGGATGTTTCTTACAACTTACGGCATCTTATAATTGCTGTCAGCCAGATGGCAGTTGTGACATGGTTATATAAAATCTTTCTGGGCCCAGTTTTCTCACTTTTGAGCTTGCCCACTCTCGTATCTCAAGAGTGTATTTTGCTTTAATAAACTTTCCCACTTGTGTTACTCAAAAAAAAAAAAAATGTTAATGCCCTCCTGTAAGAGAAAGAAAGCATGAGCATTGAAATTTTGTAGTCAATGAAATTCAGGTAATAGTAATTTGCTAATATTTATATAGAACTTACTCCATACCAGGTAGTGTTCATCATATTTTATACCTATTAAGACTTGATCCTCACAACCCTAAGAGGTAGGTCCTGTTGCAGGCCCTACTCTATAGATGAGGAAACTGAGGAACAGAGGGCACAAAGTGTTTAAGTTATCACTTGGAAGTCACAAAACCAGCAAGTGGCACAGCTAGGACTTGGAACCAGGAATGTCAGCTAGGTTGTTCTGTTATTTATATGTGGAACTTCTTTTCTAGCTCTGTGTTCTTTTATAATTTTCTAGTGATCTAGCTTCCTGGAACCTTAACTACCTTACTCAGTAAAAACCTTTTACAGTTTTGCTTCATTTTCCTGGATCCAGTATAGTTCTGGTCATCTCCTTTAGGAATCAAGAACCTCTTGACGCTCTTCCACTGAAAATGGAAAGTGTGCCAGTAATGAAACAAATTGGGTTTGGGTCAGAAATACATTAGTAAAGTGACAGAACTGTGAAGAGTGACAATTCTGAATTTAAACAAGACAGTAATATAATGTACTGTTTGGAATGACTTTATGAAAACTTGAGGGCTGCACATTTGTGCTTAGTTTCAGGTACTGCTGATGGTGATAGTCTACTCTAGTGACTGATGGTGGGTGCCCTTGTCTCCTAGGTAACCAAAACAATCCTGGCCTTCCATCGCGCAGAAGAGGCTGCTTTCAGCAGTGGGGAGCAAGAGCTCTTTGTCCAGTTCTGCACTGTCTTCCTGGAAGACCTTGTTCCTTATTTAAATCGCTGTCTCCAAGTCCTTTTTCCACCAGCTCAGATAGCACAGACCTTAGGTAAGAGAAAGGAGGGGAAAGCGCTTTAAAACTACTTTATTGATATAATTCATATACTAAATAAAATTCACCCATTTGTAAAAATGTTTTTTATTAAGTATACAGAGATGTACAATCATTACCACTATCCAATTTTATTTTTTTTAAAGATTTTATTTATTTATTTGAGAGAGAGTGAGAGAGAGAGAGAGAGAGAGAGAGAGCCCAAGAGGGGGTAGGGTCAGAGGGAGAAGCAGACTCCCTGCCGAGCAGGGAGCCCGATGCGGGACTCGATCCCGGGACTCCAGGATCATGACCTGAGCCGAAGGCAGTCGCTTAACCAACTGAGCCACCCAGGCGCCCACCACTATCCAATTTTAAAAATGTTTCCATCACCCCAAAAAGATCCCTGCAGCCCAATGTTAGCCCCTGGCAACTCCTAATCAGCTGTTACCGTATATTTGCCTTTTCTGGACATTTCATATAAATTAAATAATACAGTATGTGTATATCTGGCTAAGTGGAAGAAGCTAGTCACAGGAGAACCACCTATTGTAGGACTCTATTTATATGAAATGTCCAGAGAAGGTATTTTAAAAAGATTTTTCCTAATTTGTCTTCACTTCCCTGTCCCCACTCTCTCTGTGCCTGGAGTGGGGGCCGGGGGAGCCAGAGCTTCCCTTAGGGCAGTTGGCCAGTGGCCACACCAGCAGAATTGCTGTTGGCCACTTTACCCCAGCTTTCTCCTTGGGCTTGGCACAGGGAAGCCAGTGCCTTCTGAGGTTCTCTTGGCTTTTAACTCGATCCACCCTCCACTGTGTTATTGCAGATTACCTTCAAAGTCTTGCTTTATAGTATAGTTTCCTGTCCCATATCACGAAGATGACTTTTACTGTATGGAAATGTGGAAACTGTCCTGTTAAGTTTTTCTCCCCTGTGACACATCAATATTTAAATTTATTTAACGTTTTTTCTATTTCACTTTCTCTACCTTCTGGGTCAGGCATTCCACCCACTCAGCTCTCCAAGTACGGAAACCTTGGGCATGTGAACATCGGCCTCGTCCAGGAGCCTCTTGCCTTCCTCCTGCCGAAGAGAGAGTTGGTCCTCTGTCTAGATGAAAAGGAGCTGGTGCCGGAGCTCGCAGCTCCAGCACCCGCCGCCGAGGAGTCAGGCTTGGAGTCCGTCGCTGCAGCTCGCCCTGAGGATGCGCAGGAGCAGGCGGACTCAGCCGAGGCGCCGCAAGCTGAGGCGCCCGGTGCGGACCCCTAGCCGGCGCCCCTGCACCCAGCCGCGGCGCGGCCCGGGACACGGGATGGCCAGGGCTCTCTGCCGCGCCCGCGGGGAGGCGAGGCCGGCCTCGGAGAGCACCGGGCAGCCCCATGGGGGAGGCTCCAAACGCATTCGTGACAGCAAACGAAAGGGGGAACCTCTGCGTCACGCTCGCCAATGGTTGATTATACAGTAAAACACGGAATTCACTAATAAAGCTGCTGACGTCACGGAGGCGGGCTGAGCTCTGCGGGCCGCGCTGGCGCTCCCGGAAGGCGCGCGGGATCTCTGCTTCCCGGCGTCCCCCGCGACGGGAGGGCTCGTCTACCGGGGCCGGGGAGGGTGGCTACGGTCGGGCGGCTGTGCTCGGCGCACCGGGGGCAGGATGGGAGCCGGGCTGCTACTGGGGACGCTGCTGGCGCGGACGCGTCACTGCTTGGGGCCGGCCCCACCGTGGGGAGGGGGAGCGGCGGCCGACAGCGCCCGGGCCTGCAGTTCTGCGCCCGCCCGGGACGGCCTCGAGGGCCCGGCGCGCCGGCGGTCCTACTGGCGCTACGTGCGGCGTCTGGTGCGGGGCGCGCCCGAGCCGCCGTACCCGCGCGTGTGCCAGGTCGGGGACCCGGCGCTGCGGGCCGTGGCGGCCCCGGTGGACCCGGCGCAGCTGGCGGGGCCCGAACTGCAGAAGCTGGTGCAGAGGTTGGTGCAGGTGATGCGAAGCCGACGCTGCGTGGGCCTGAGCGCTCCGCAGCTCGGGGTGCCGCTGCAGGTGCTGGCTTTAGAGTTCCCCGAGGCGCTCTTCCGCGCCTGCGCGCCGCCCCTGCGCGAGGCCCGCCAGATGGAGCCCTTCCCCCTGCGCGTGTTCGTGAACCCCCGCCTGCGGGTGCTAGACAGCCGCCTGGTCACCTTCCCTGAGGGCTGCGAGAGCGTCGCGGGCTTCCTGGCCTGCGTGCCCCGCTTCCAGGCCGTGCAGATCACAGGTGCGGGGGGTCGGGGGGGGTCGGTGGCTTTGGGGAGGTTGGGTAAACACGTGCGTCTCTTCCCCCCGCCCATGGAGGCGGCGACCTCGGGTCCCATGAAACAGTTTTTGCAAAGCTCCAGTAAAGCGCAGACTTGTGAAAGTGTAGGCTCAGGGAAGCCTCCGGGCAAAACTCTGGAGTGGACGTGATTCAAGACTGACCGATTGGGATGGGGATGGCGGCCAGTGACAGCAGAGACAGCTCCTCGGGGTCGTGGTTTGGGCTGGGAACGTGGCCTATTTCCGATGTTGCCGCACTCCAGGTCCTCTGCTCTGTGCCCTCTCCCTCGCTGTCTCCCACACATACATTCTACCCAATTGGAGCCATCGTGGTGGAATGGGAGAAGTGGCACGCAGCTTTGCCCAGCCCAGGGTGATAAGCCACAGGATGTTTTGTGGAATCTGATTTGCTGGAGTTGGAATGATTGTTCCTCTTGAGTAGGCCACTTGGTCCAGGTCAGAAAGTAAATGGTACCCCTTTATTTTATAGTGTACCAAGTTGAAAGACTTTTAGGAATTGAAATAAATCAGCAGTATCTCAGAAATGGGAGGAATGTTCAGAAATGAAGCACCTTAGGAAGATCATTTCTCATCTCAGCCCCATAGTAAGTCCAGCAACCTAATTGTCAGTGTTAGAACCACACTGAATACTTGGTAATGGGTAGAGTTGAGGCATCTTTTCTGGGAAGAATAGAGGCTGCTGCCTACATTCCCTTCTGATGTTGCCTCTTGTCAACAGGAAGAGCCAGAGGCAGGGAAAAGGTAAGGAGATTAAAAATGATGCAGTTAAGCATATCCTTACCCAGGCTGTAACTTACTTTGCAGGGCTGGACCCCAAAGGGGAGCAGGTGGT
Organism: Callorhinus ursinus; assembly: GCF_003265705.2. Classification (NCBI taxonomy): domain Eukaryota; kingdom Metazoa; phylum Chordata; class Mammalia; order Carnivora; family Otariidae; genus Callorhinus; species Callorhinus ursinus. Next base: position 4,838,009 of record NW_027397099.1, read on the forward strand.
GTGGCAGGCGAGTGGATGGGCAGCACGTATCATCCAGCATGAGATGGACCACTTGCAGGGCTGCCTGTTCATTGACAAAATGGACAGCAAGACATTTACAAACATCTACTGGATGGAGGTGAATGATTAAAATTTTCCTGCTGCATCTGAGGATTCTGGAAATGAAAACACAAACACTTGGGATTTGAGCTGGGCATGGCTTGCCCATTTCCAACTTGATATTGGGCTGGCTCTGACAGAAAACAGTGAATTGCCAAACCAGGTTGGAGGAATATATCAAAAATGTTTGCCCTGAAATCATCCATGGACAAAATATTGCCAACGTGAAAAGAAAATGAACTCCCCCAAAGAGTAGACATTTCCTGATGATTTTGTATGGTAAAAAGTGGGGCAGATAACCACTCCTGGTGGACATGATTTCATAGACCTGTATGATCTGTCCCAAAGCCAAGATTTGATAATGACATAGTCCCAAAATATCTGAAAGCTGTTTAAAAATGCAAGTTAAGACTACGGTTGACCATCTTCACCGAGTTCTTATTTTTACAAAGGGCTTGTGTGTCTTACCTGCAGAGTCCTTTGCCTTGGACAACAGTTTGCTTGTGTAAGTAAAACAGAACAGAATGGCCACAGTTCATGAAGTGTTTAATGAGAGTATTAACATAAATGAGTACCCGCACATTTTACCAAGTTCACAAGTTTTGGTCTCCACCTTCTGCCTTTAACAGATTTGGGGATGATTTTCCTGCAAAGATTTCTCAGGCAGCTGCTATTTGGCTCATTCTTTTTGGTGGAGCTCATGGATCAGGGCTAGGGGAGGGATGATAGTTGACGAAGCAATGAACCTCTTCCTGTCACAATTAGAAAAGAAAGAGAAAGCAAAACTTGTGCTTCCTGGTCACCACACTTATTTTGGAAAAATAAATTAGCATCACCCTGGCCAATGATTAGCCTTAAGACACTGTCAGAGCTATTTGCAAGAGGTGAAGGAACTTGTTTCTCTAGATACTGGTCTTGCCTCATTTCTATGTTGAGTTTTGCAACATGGGTACTCTTACCAGAGTCCTCAAAATCCTAGTACCCGTGTAGTAAGTCCAGTAAGTTGCTTAGAAAAAACTTGTTTTAAACAGTAGTTAACTAAACGAACCCGGTATGGCTTTCTCTAAACAGGCCACCCTCTGGGGGCCTAAGAGGTCAAGCAAAAGGGAACTGGCTCTCTCTGCATTAAACTTTGGAAGGGAGTAAGAGCCGGCACTGCTCCAAGGTGAGGTTAGATACTCCGCCACTGGGAAAGTCTGTAGAAAACTCTCATTTACACTAAAAACATGGATCCTTATGAAAATGAGGATTCAGTGACCCTCCTTTCCCTTGGACAATGTTCAGAAGCTCCTGCAGGGTGGCTTCAGAATACTCAGAAGCTTCCTTACAGTGCTCTGAAGTTAACAGTCCTTACCGATGCCTTTGTAATGTAGATCAGTAACATTTGCCTGCAGCTTCCTGACCTGGGGACCCAAGAGTACGTGGTTGCTCAGAGTGGACCTTGGAGAAAGCCTGAAACTATTACTGACAACATGAGGTTTACTACTGTAACCAAATCCACCAAGGAGGATTTGTGCAACTAGCTACTACAGCCCAAAGCAGCAATCTGCATTTCTTATAAAATCTCACCCACCTCAGGGAGATGTATCAGCCACAATAACCACACATACAAATCAGCATCTTGAGCTAAGGAAAGTTTTAGAAGTCAACTACCGAAGTCAAAGCCAAGGTAAACAGAAGGTTTAGGCCAGAATTCCCAAGTAGGGAAGAGTGAATTTCAGAGTTAGCATTTAGGGGAGGAAATACATGGCTCTCCTCTGCACCTGTGAGCCATGTATAACATGGATGGTGAGGCATGCCATCAGTCTGAGGTGACCTCGGCCTCACATGTGAGTAGGACATCCATCACCCTGCATCCTGTCACCAGTGGTGGAGAGAAGAATGGAGAGGCGTAGCATCTGTGATAGCCGTGACCAGAGCTATGAAGATGAACCACAGCAGCCCCAGTTTCTGTTAACCCCTGTGACTTGCCAAGGTGTCTGAGCAGTAGAAAGGAAGATTTTAAAAATAAAGCAAGGACCTTCTGATTCAAGTAAAGGTGACTGGAGGTAGAGTAAGAAAACACAAGTAGCTAAAATGAAGGGAGTACGAGTCGGGCAGTGTCCTGTGCCGGCTTCTAGTCCAGCATTCACCAACATTAACTGGTGGCTCAGGGCACCTAACTAAAGCGAGAGCCACGGGAACTCCTGAGTGACAAAGATGCCAGCCACGGATGCTGCCAAGGCGTCACCTGGTCAGGCCTGCTGAGGCACCTGGTATTGAGGCAGGGCTAACATACCCACACTGGAGAGGAGCATTTGGGCCCAAGCCTTCAAGGAACCAACAAAAGTTGGCTCAATTCAGCCATTCCTAACCAAATCAAAGACCACCATGGTGCAAGGCTACTGTGATCTAAGAGTTGGCCACATCATCAGTTCTGGACAATCTGGGTTTTAGTAAGACCTGGAGCAATAATCACAGCTTTTGGAGGGGAAGGGGAAGTAGACCAGCCAGATGGCAGGCCTTTTGTGTATTCCTATGCACACTATCAAGCAGCACAGCCTCCTACTCAGCATTTTTAGGGCTGCCAGGTCTAGAGCCTTGGGGGGGGGGCGGGGAGCGGGAGGGTGTCTCAAGATCAGGAGTCACAAATTCAAATGGCCACAGGAGCTAGGCAGGCAACCTGGAGGACTGAAGCAGTGCATGTGGAGATGGGTGAGCTGGAGAGAGTGTTCTGCTTCTGAGCAGGGCAGCCCCTCCTTGGCTGTGGCTGACAGGCTGCCTCATGGGGACGCAGGCCCAGCATTGCCTCATCTCCCAGAAGCCAGAAATCTGCATTTTCACATCAACTCTTGATTTTTCAATGTTGGCAGTAGACCAAACCAAACACAGCTGCAGGCCATGTCTGGGCCACAGGCCTCCCAATCCGCAGGAAGAACTGTCCAGGTGCCACATGTGCAAGGCCCCGGGGGTGGGGGTGGGGTGTCTGGCCAGCCTGACTAGAGAACAGGCGTGGGACCTGCGGCAGGTTGGCAATACCCTCCTCTGATGAAGAGAAGAGTGTGGAGAGAAAACCAGGGGGTCTTTCTAATGGAAGCAAGCATGGCCTTCAAGGAGCCCAGATAAGAATCAAAGATGAGATCACTCAGGTGGCTCAAGAGGGAAAAGGATTTATTAGCCCATTTCCAGGGCAGGGAGCCAGGGGCAGTGGCAGGGTTCAGTGTTCCCACATTGAGAGGGAAGAAAACGCAGCAGTAAAACCCACCTGACTACCTTCACTCCTTCTGAGCTAGAGCTTTGTGCTCAAAAACCACCCTCTCCTCCTGCAGGGGGGACATATGGCCCGAGATGCTGACCTAGGAGGGTGGGAATGGCTTGGTTATACTCTTGGCCTTCACGGGCAGGGCTTGGGCTGGCACCCCAGGGCATCAGCCACTGTGTTCACAAGTAGTAAAATTCGGGTTAGAAGGGACAGGCGGAGGGAGCTGCAGGCCATCCTGAAGGTCTGCAGCAACCCCACAGTACGGGCTGCTCCCACTCCTTGACGCTTCTGGGAGATCTGAACTTTATTTATAAACAAGACAAAAATCCAAGCAGCATTAATTTAGGGGAACAAAGAAAGGTTTAAAAAAAAAAAAAAAAAACCCAAAAACCACAGAGGGGCAGGACAAGGAGTTGGTGAGCATCCAGAAGAGGAGGAGAGGAAGGAGGAAGGACCAGTACTCCACCCAGTGCTGAATGTGCTTGTGTCTCTGTGGCCAGGGAGGCCCTTCCTGCCTGCTCCCTGGCCGGCAGCCAGACAGCAGAGGGGACGCTGCAGTGACGTGAAGACGAGCCCTGGAGCGCTGTCTGGCCACTGACTTGGGGAGTGCCGTGGATTTATTACCCCAATCGACCCCCCACCTTCACCGTCACCAAGTGAAGAAATTTTTAACTCTCCTGTCCGAAGTCCTCTGAGAATTTCTTCACTTTCAGGAGATCGTCTGCATTCACGGTGGGCCGAGTGGTGGCCAGAGACCGGAGCATGTCCGACTGCAAAGACAAGGGCACGAAGCTGAGGAGGAGCCAGGCCCCGGGGCCTCGACCTCCCCTTGTCGCAGACCCAGGGGGTGCAGCAAGAAGAGGCCAGTGTTCCCAGTCACTCCCAGCCCCAAAAGCAAAGCTCCCTCTGGCTGCCTGGCGCCTGCCTGTCTCCCGTGACAGGACCGCTCTTCCCTCCTGAGGTGGCTCAAACAGGCCTACTTCTCGTCTGAGAGAATCCAAGCTCCCCTCACGTCTTAACTCCTGGGAGAAGCTCGCTCTGACCGCACACCCGCCACCCCAGCCACACTGGCAGACGCCTGCCCCACACGACAGGCAAGAAGTCGGGGAGACCGGAACGAGAAGAGGGCAAGACTTGTCCCGTGAGGCTGCCTGTGCGCGCCATCCAAGCAAGCTGCCGACAGACGCTCGCTGCCTCCTTCTGGGCACAGAACAAGCCAAAGCCATGGAATGATGTAGTCACACCAGCGGGCCTTTATTCTTGCTGAAGAAAATAAAAGGCTCATGCTATGGCCTCCATCTTGGGCCCCCGCTGAGTCTGTAACAGCAGGAGCCCCAGCTGCCCAGTGCCCCAAAGGCCATTCTCGGTTTCAGAGAGGCCACGACAGCCCAGGACGGAGAAGGGGAGAAGCCTATTTTTATTTTCAGATCCAAGACCCCAGTTTTCTGGGCTCTGTGCAGTCCCTCTCCCAGCCGGCCACTTACCATGCAAACCACAGGCTCTAAGAGTTTGTCACCAGGGACATCCATCCAAGTCATCTCCATGGCCCCTGGGTCCCCTGGTGAGCATGGGGTCAGGAGGTCATCGATCATAACGCTAGGGTTGGTGCGGGAAGGGCCACAGACCTGAAATCAAATAGGAGTTGGGCTGCAGGGGTTGCACCTCAGTGCTTGGGGAAGGGACAGGATGCTTCAGATTTCTGAGTCCTGAAGAGAAGGTGGTGGTAGAGGATGTATGCATGCCTGGCCTTCTAGGTCATCAGTCTGAGAAGAGAATGACTCCTTCAGAACTCTCAGGCTGGCAGTCGAAGTAGCTCAACGTAGGATTTCAGAGGTTTGTGATTAGCATGATATTCCAGGCACTGTTCTTCAGAATCTCAATTTGTGGCCCAAAGTGTCTTAATATCTTCCTCTTCCTCATTAACTCCATCAAATCTCACCACAAATGCAGTGACACCAAGAATGTTTTTCTAACCACAGTCTGCTTTATTGGCAACATCCCCCCAAATATCCCCCAGGCTAATTCCCTCACCTCCTTCAACTCTTGACTCCAATGTCACCTGGGTGGCCTATCCTTTAAGAATACAACTTGCCCAGGGGCGCCTGGGTGGCACATTCAGTTAAGTGTCCGACTCTTGATTTCGGCTCAGGTCATGATCTCAGGGTTGTGAGATGGAGCAGAGAGTCCCTTGGGATTCTCTCCCTCTCCCTCTGCCCCTCCTCCCCATCCCCACCCCAGCTCATCTCTCTCTCAAATAAATAAATATTTTTTTTATAATACAAGCTGCCCACCCAACTCCAAACTTCAGAAACACCAGACTCCATCCCCTGCTCTATTTTCCCTCTCATCACCCTCTAAGAAATGAGTATCTCCTCAACTACTGAAGAGGCTCCGATAGGGCAGGGACTTTTGTCTGCTGTGGTCACAAGTGTCTCCCCAGCTCCTAGAACAGCACCAGAAGCATAGTAGGAACCCTGGCAGACACTCAATAGAGATATGCTGTGTAAGAGGAGTTCCTCCTTAAAGCAGGTGATTTTTTTTTTAAAGACTTATTTATTTATTTGAGAGAGAATGAGATAGAGAGAGAGCACATGAGAGGGGGGAGGGTCAGAGGGAGAAGCAGACTCCCCGCTGAGCAGGGAGCCCGATGCGGGACTCGATCCTGGGACTCCAGGATCATGACCTGAGCCGAAGGCAGCCGCTTAACCAACTGAGCCACCCAGGCGCCCTAAAGCAGGTGATTTTGTATCCGCCGATTCTTCAGACACCGAGTGGGGTCCCCACACACGACAGCAGAGCACTGACTGTGGAAGTGGCAGAGGTGACTGGCATGGTGCCATGTCCTCTGGCTTCACACAATCTGAGATGGTGAGCATTGGAGCAAGAACTCTAGGGAGAGAGTGGTGCAACCCCAGCCCCTACAGCCAGAGGGCTCACTTTATACTTGTCCTTGGTTCTCCAGGAGACTGAAGCTATGTCACCTGAGCAGCCAAGGAATTGGCAAAGAAAGCTGATATCCCCATTCCTGTGACACTTTCTCAGCAACTCCTTGCTGGCCCAACTTACCCTTTTTTTTTTTTTTTTTAAAGTAGGCTCTACACCAGGCGTGGAGCCCAACATGGGGCTTGTCAGATCAAGACCTGAGCTTCGATCAAGAGTCAGATGCTTCACCAACTGAGCCACCAGGCGCCCTCCACTCACCTTTTTGAAGTGTGTTGCTGACTGAACTTTTCTAACAGGCTGCATGAGGGAGTCCCGCACAATGATGCTGATGTCAGCACCTGAGTAGCCTTCCGTCTTCCGGGCCAGCTCGTGGATGTTGGCATCCGTGAGGTTGTGGGGAGTGCTCCCCAGATGCAACCGGAACATCTGGGCACGGGCAGCCTCCTCAGGCAGCGGAATGTAAATCCGCTTTTCAAACCTAGAGAGCCAAGCACATGGCAGGACTTGAGAAGAGATGGCTTAAGAGTCTTCGTGGAGAGGGGTGCCAGGGCCCTCCAGAAGCTGGCTTCACTGAGGACTCTGCTCACCCTGTAGACATGAAGAGGCCCCTGGGCAAATGGGGTCAGGCTGCACCCACGGCTGCCAGCAGCAGGCTGACTACAGCTGGAGAAAGACCTCAGCCCCTGGCTCCTACTGGGGAAGACTCACCTCCTTCTAATGGCTGAATCCAACACCCAGGGGATATTTGTGGCACCAAGAACCAGAGTCCCATCGTTGTTATTCCCCACCCCTGTGGAGAAAGGGACACACAGATGCTGAGTCAGAACACCTGCAAGGATCAGGGAGCATCTGGGGGAGGCACTTCAGGGCCTTTGTGTGTTCTGATCTGGGGCCAGCCCCGTGCCCCCACCAGCAGGGCCCCAACCAGGTCTGCTGGGCTAAGAGCCTTCTCTGAAGCCCTGCCAGCCTCGGGAAGGTCAGAGGGCTCCTGGGCAAAGGCTGGGGTAACCTCTCTGCAGGCCTGTGGAGAGGGAGCGGAGAATGGCTGCACTGACATTTTCCCTCCATCCTAAGGATCATCGAACCCAGCCGCAGCTAAACGACGAAGCCCTGCGCTGGCTGCAGACGGACCGAGAACCAGGGCGGGCACCTAGCACTGGCACGCACCCTGCATCTGGACCAAGAACTCCGTTTTGATCCTTCGGGCAGCCTCGCTCTCATTTTCATTGCGTGACCCGCAGAGGGAATCCACCTCATCGATGAAGATGATGGAGGGCTTGTGCTGCCTGGCCAGCTCAAACAGGTTCTTGACGAGCCTGTGAAGGTGACAAGTGAGGCTGGGATCGGAACACCCACACCCAGCCCAGCCAGGGGCCCAGTCACTGCTTCTCTCTCCCTTCCCACAGGCAGGTCAAGCCTCCAGTCAGGCCTGGATTTCAGACAGTAGCCATCACAAATCCGCTGACAGCACGGTACCAGGAGGAACAGCCAGCCTCCATGACAGCCCAGCTCATTAGCTCTGGATTTAGGACAAGTCCCTTCCCCTCCGCGCAGCCTCAGTGTCATCCTCTGCACAACAGGAGTCGGTGTGGAAAATGCCTGAACATGTACTACATGAAGTCCCCAACAGAGGACACCCACCCGATACCCAAAGATTGTGAGTGCTTTTGCCTTCTGTTCATGAGGGCTCCTCTCCCCCCACCGAGTGCCCATTCAGTCTCAGCAGGTTCTGTCAGGACACAGTCCCACCCAACAAGCTAGCACAATTCCCCTCTGCTGGCTACTTCTCCCTGACCCCCACCAGCGGTTCCTCCGGGCCGTGGCTCATGGCAGGGAAGCAGGCCTGGCAGCTGACTTACTTCTCACTCTCCCCCAACCACTTAGACATCAAGTCTGAGGAGGACACTGAGAAAAAGGTGGAGTTGTTGGCCTCTGTGGCCACCGCTTTGGCCAGGTAGGATTTCCCTGTGCCAGGGGGTCCAAAGAGCAGTATCCCTCGCCAAGGTGTACGCTTGCCTACAACAAAGAATAAACTGAGGTGAGCTTCCTCCTGCCTGGGGAAAGGGAACAGAAAAAAGCAGAGGGGACTTAGTTACTCTAAGTACGGACAGAAGAGCAAAGTTCTACAAGACAACTGGTTCTAGAAGCAAAGGAATAAAGGGACCTGAATTAACTGCTGAGAGCCTGCTCCTAGCCCTGGCTCATGACCCCCAAAACCTTGCAAAGTGACACTGGCTGGCACTGGTTCCTGACCCTACTCACCCACCGGGATGGTCAAGTCAAAGTTCTAGTCGCAATGGTGTTTCTGACACCAGAGAGGAGCCAAGACGGTTGTGATGGGGAGACCCTGGGGCCTCTCTTGACTGAGAGCCCTGAGAGGGGAGCTTGCGGCCTCACCGCTGGAGGGCCCACCGAGCTGAGTGGTCACCTGCTCCTGGACACCTTCAGAGTGGGAGCCCTGGGCTGGCTTCCTGAGAAGACTATTTTTCCATCTCGGCCTAAAGTAGCTTAACTCTTACCTGTGAACAAGTGTGGGAATTTAATTGGCAAAATGACAGCTTCTTTGAGGGCCTCCTTGGCCCCCTCCAGCCCAGCCACATCACTCCACCGAATGTTGGGCTTCTCCATCACAACAGCACCTGCAAGAGGCAAGGTGAGCCTTCCACCCGGAGCCCGACTGATGAGTCTGAGCCGATCCTCCAGGGACCCTCGCCACATCCCGCTCCCATTGCCGCAGGGCGGCGGGCCTCTTACCCATCAGTTGTTCTTGCAATTTCTTTTTCTCTGGATTATCCCCTTCACTGTCACTATCACTGCTGGGAAAGGAGACAGAAGACGACAGACTGAAGCAAGAGGCAGTCGGCAAGGAGGCTCTGAGAGCGAGGCCAGACTCTGGGTCATGAGCCACCTGCCCCGCTCAACAGTGGTGACAGACCCACCAGCAGGGGCCTCAGAGATGCTCAGGCCACCTGTTAGCAACACTCCCCTCCGCGTTCTCCAGGAAACACTCCCGGAACCCATCCTTGTTTCTCCATTAAGGGAGTAAGAACAGAGACGTGTGTGTCTCCAGAAGGCTGGTGAGGGACATGTGCTTTGGGGGGACTTTGGGAGCAGCTGGGTGGGCAACCGGAGCTGTCACTGGCCTTTCACACAGACTCACAACCAGACAGCAGGTGGTGTGACTCGGAGGAGAGTGACGTTTAAAGAGGGGGACCTGGGGGCGCCTGGGTGGCTCAGTCATTAAGCGTCTGCCTTCGGCTCAGGTCGTGGTCCCAGGGTCCTGGGATCAAGCCCCGCGCGGGCTCCCTGCTCCGCGGGAAGCCTGCTTCTCCCTCTCCCACTCCCCCTGCTTGTGTTCCCTCTCTCGCTGTCTCTCTGTCAAATAAATAAATAAAATCTTTGACTTCGGAGGGGGACACAGAGTCCCTGCGTGTGGGTCCAGCCTCCATCCAGTGCCAGCTCCGTGACCTGGGCCACGTCTGAACTTGAGTCTGCTGCCTCCTCTGTCAGATGAAGAGAGTAGCTCCGAGCATAAGAGCAGCTGACTCCATCCTTCCTGCACGCCCCGCTTTACTCTTGGGGCTTTACCCGCATCATCTCACCCGCTCCTTAGGGCGACGCTGGGAGGGAGGGGCTGTTATCCTTCTACAGATGAGGAGCCTGGAAGCACAGGGGGTCATGGCACGTGTCCACGGTCACCCGGCCAGGAAGTGGTGGCACCGGGATCTACCCTGAGAGCCTGACTGCAGAACCCCAGGCTTGTAACCTCCCTGCTGGCTCGCATTTCACTCGCAGCTTTTCTGTGCGGATCCAACGAGGCATCGTCCGAAGCAGTACTGCGCACGGTGCCCGGAGCGAGCAGCTCGGGGCGCTAGCATGTGAGTGGCAGCCCCCCGAAGGAAGGCAGCATTAGCAACAGGAGTGAAGCACCACAGGAAAAGGACACACGCTCATGGGGTCTCTGGTTCCCCGGTCGGCTCCTCCACTCCTCTGTACTCACCCCTTGCTCTCACTCTGATTTTCTTTGACTGGCTTCTTGCCATGCTTCTCTTTGCTTCGTAAGTAATCCTTCAGCTTCTCCGCCCGGTCTAGGTACTGCATGCACTTGGCTCGAATGCTCTCCTTGGCCTTGTCGCTGTGTGCCTCATCTGCAAAAGGGGAATTGGAGAGGGTGTGCGCACCCTGCTCTCCAGGGGCTTTGCAGCCTGGGAGGGCCCTGCACGTGACTCACATTTGATAGCGTGTAGGAAATACTCCACAGCATGCTGGTAGAGCCGGAGTGCCTCCTCGTAATTCTTGGCTTTATCCTCCTCAGTGGCTTTCGTCACCAGATCAATGGCTTTCTGGAAATGCGAAGCAAATACCTCAGTGCTTCCCAAGAGACCCAAAAAGCCCTTGGGGTCCCAGGGCAGCAGGAATCCTGCGGATCTGTTAGTCACACACCATTATGTTGGCCTGTTTTTCCAACATCGACTAGAAAGGCCTTGAAAGGAAGCCTTTGTAAACGACAGCCATCCCTCTTCACAATACACTCATACAGGTGAAAACAACCTCCTTCTCCATTTCACTCTGGATTTCAGTAAGTGGAAACCTGACCAAATATCTCAGGTTAGGGCTCAAGGGGAGAATCCACTTTCTATTCCTTGCGTCAAGGGAAAGAAGAGTGGACCTGGACCCGGCACCTGGAACCGGGGAAACACCACAACCTATTGCTGTGTGGCTCAGCATGAAGGCCAGGAACCGCATTTGACCTCGAAGGCCAGAGAAGAGCCAGCCCTGGGTTCTACCAGACCGGTCAAAGGGATCTCTATTTCCTCCTACCAGCCCAGCCTGTTTCTCTGTGGGGAAAACAGAAGATGGTTTTCCTAAATTTGCTACTTAGGGAAGGGATGCTTAGACACATGGGTCAGTACACCAGTAGCTCTAGCAATGAAAGTGCTTGCTGGGGCGCCTGGGTGGCTCAGTCAGTTAAGTGTCTGACTCTTGGTTTCGGGTCAGGTCATGATCTCAGGGTCAAGAGATCAAGCCCTGCATCCGGCTCCGCACTCAGCGGGGAGTCTGCTCGGAAGATTCTCTCCCTTTGCCCCTCCCCCACTGGCATATGCACACGCTAAAATAAATAAATCTTTAAAAAAAGAAAAAAGCAAGAAAAAGGCTGGCTTACTCCAAAGTCATGTATGTGCTGCCAACTGAGGGGAATGGTCCTCTGGCATCTTCTAAGAACTCTGTGAGAGTATCTCTGTGAATCTCACAAATCCTGTAGGCCTGTGCTCTAGACCGAACTCAAAGCAGGCTGGATCTTTCAGACAGCTGCCCCACACCTACATATCCAGTTTTAGAAACCACGGCTTCACCAACCCAGGAAGCGCTACCAGAATTATCTTCCTCAAGCTGATCGGCACTAGACACCAGGCCAGCAGATCCCACTGTACACACACAGTTCCATCCACAGCAAACAATAAACCTCCTGACCAGCTCTTGGCAGGGCTCAGGCATTTGTGCAGCCCTTCCTCATCTGAAAGTAAATCTCAGAAAGACACAGCTAGCTCTACAAAACTAACAGACAGAAGCAGGTTAGGCCAGGTTGACGATAAATGAACCCACCAGAGGTTGACGAGATGAGGAAAGGCCAAAGAGTGTTGGCTACTATTTTCAAGCTCAGCTACCTCCATTACCTACAAATAGAGAATGGCCAGGAGCCCAGAACCTTCTCGAATGATTAGCTTAAACACAAGCTTCGCAGGTCTACTGTTCCCCAACGACCCGCTCTTCTGATGAGACAATGAAATGAATTCTCCTGTCCCTGATGGCGTCTCTTCTCCAGAACAAACATGCCCAGTTCCTTGGACTTTTTCACTCTATATGCCTTCTTCCTTGGGTCTGTCCTTTGGAAAGGCAGGGCTCAGAACGATACTCAAGGGATGCTCTGCCCACCTCCCTCTGAGATAATTAATGCACCTAAGAGCACATTAGATCTTTTTGGCAACTGCATACAATGTTTCACAGGCAAGAGGCCTCAGCTGCAATGTGAAGAATAGTTTTGCATAACACAAGGGTGAGGTGATAAATAAAACTGCCAGCCTGCTGCATCTCTAGTAACACATATGGCAAAGGATGAGGGTGAAGGACAAGTTTAAGGAAGATATGCTAACAGAAGAGCTGGCAAACTGTAAAGAACCAGATGGTAAATAGGTTAGACTTTCCTGGCCGTACAATCTCTGCAGCAGCTACTCAACTCTGCCTTTGTAGCCCAAAAGCAGCCATAGAGAATACGTAAATGAAGGAGCAGGAATGTGTTCCAATAAAACTTTATTTATAGACACTGAAATTTGAATTTCATAATTTTCACGTGTCATGAGATTTCTTTCCCAGCCTTTTAAAAACATAAAAACCTACATTATGTTAAGTGAGAGAAGCCAGTCAAAAAGGACCACATATTGTATGATTCCAGTTATATAAAATGTGGAGAACAGGGGCGCCTGGGTGGCACAGTTGACCGAGCATCCGACTCTTGGTTTCTGCTCGTTTGGTGATCTTGGGGTCATGGGATCGAGCCCCATGTGGGCTCCGTGATTAGCCAGGAGCCTGCTTAAGTTTTTCTCTCCCTCAGCCCCTCCCCCCTCTAAAATAAATAAACCTTTTAATAAATGAACAAATACGTAAAGTGCCCAGAATAGGCAAATCCAAAGGACAGAAATTAGCTGAGTGTTTGCCCAGGGCTGGGAGAGATACAGGATTTGTGGGGTTAACGGTAAAGGGTGTGGAGTTTCTTTTTGGGTGATGAAAATGTTCTAAAAGTATGGTGATGGTTGCACGACTCTGAACATACTAAAAGCCACTGAATTGTATACTTTAAATGTGCGAATTTTCTAGTGAGTTATATCTTAATAAAGCTTTTCTTTTTAAGATTTATTTTAGAGAAAGAGAGCCTGAGCAGGGGGAGAGAATCTTCAAGTAGACTCCCTGCTGAGCACAGAGCAGATGCAGGGCTCCATCTCAGGACCCTGAGCTCATGACCTGAGCCGAAATCAAGAGCCGGCCGCTTAACCGACTAAGCCACGCAGGTGCCCCTTAATAAAACTTTAACAGAAACGTGAAAACATTCTTAACTCACATACAAAAACCGTCTGGGCAGGGGGGATCTGCAGGCAAAGTTTACAAACCCTTGTGATAACAAATCCGAGCTTCTGCTGGTGGATGGTGGGGGTCTGGCTTTGGATTCTAGTTAATTCTTGGCCAAGTAGCCCCGTTTATTCTATGCCTCTGTTCCCACTTTTTCCTCCACCTTCGGATATCTGAATGCTACCCACCCTTTCCGGATCCAGCCAAATGCCCCTTCTTCCATGAAGTCTTGCCTAGCTCCTTCACAGGCTTTATTTTGAGCACTTACTATGTGGCTGACACTGTGTTAAGACTTCACCTGAATTACTCAATCCAGAGCCACTGTCACAACAACCCTACAGGGTATTACCCCAATTCACTGACAGGAAACCCGAAATTCCAAGATCAAGTAACTAGCCCAAGGTCACATGCGGGTGAGTGGTAGAGCCAAGACTGAAGCCCAGGTCCGAGGCCTGGGCATGTTTCTGTCCGAGGGCCCAGTAGCACGGGCAGCACCTGGAGGATAGGTCAGTCATGCATCCAGGTGGCGCCACCCCAGCACCCCCAGGCAAGACCTAGGGAATGAATGAAAAGGTCGCTGGCCGACAGGAGGAAATCCGAGCCTGGAGAAGGAGCGGGGACTCGTCCTAAGGGAAGCAGGAGGAGGAGGGAGAGCAAGCAGCCCGACTGCGGGGCCGAGCTTCCCGGGCGGCGCCGGTGCGGTCCGCAGGAGGCTGATCCCCGCGGCGGTACCGGGGCGCCGCCGGCTGCACGTAGCGGCCTCGGGGCTCGGCCTGGCCCGGGCGGAGGGTGGGGTGGGGGTGGCAGGGGAGCGGGAGTTCTGGACGGGAGACAGCCAGTGGCTCCGGGCGCGTGAAAACAGAAACGGGCGGAGGCGGCGACAGGGCGGCGGGGCGAGGGCCGCGGGGCCGGGGTTCCGAGCAGGCCACCGGCCCGACTGCTGGTTCGCAGGCCCCACCGCGCCTCCTCCGGCCTCCGGAAGCCGAGCCCGGCCGCGCCGAGGTACCTGGAGGGTTGACGTTGTCATTTCATCTCCTGGGTCCGCCCCACACCCCGCGGCGCTGCTTGCGGCCTCAGTCCGGCCCCGGGGAGCCGAGCTGCTGGGTCGGGCGCGGGGAGCCCGGCGGCTTGGCGCTGGGCGCGGGCAGGGCTGCCGCTCGCAGCCGGAGCCGAGTCGGAGGGCGAGCGAGGAGCGCGGCCCAGAGCGGTCGGGCCCGAGCCGCGCGGCTGCCCCCCGGCGGCCACGGCTGGCACTGCAGACGCCGCTCCCCGCGGCCAAGGGGCGGCCCGCACTAGGGCCGCGCTGGGGCTGGGCAGAGGGCGAGTCAGGGGCGTGTTAGGGGCGGGGAGCCCAGCGAAGACGGGGTGGGGGCGGGGCGGGGCAGGGCGGGGCAGGGCGGGACGTGTGGGCGGGGGCGGGGCCAGAGGCCGGGCTGGCTAGAAACCTCAAGTCCTCGATCCCATTTCTAGTAAAATAGCTCCTGTAGGACAGCTTTTCTTGCACAGTAAACCTAATTCCCAGAGCTTTGGGTTTCTGATGTTTAATAGGGTATGCTAATAATTAGTAACTACCTTGTCTGGCTTTTGGGGGTAATAAATGAGCTAGCTAATGTAAACACAGTGTACCCCACACTGGTGACTCAGTCTCTGTTAACAATTTAAAAAAAATTCTTTTTTGAGAGCGCGCGCGAGCACGAGCGGGGGGAGGCGCAGAGGGAGAGGGAGAATCTCAAGCAGGCTCTATGACCAGCGCAGAGCCAGACCGTGGGGCTGATCTCAGGACCCCAAGATCATGACCTGAGCAGTAATCAAGAGTCAGGTGCTTAACCGACTAAGCCACCCAGGTGCCGCCTCTGTTAACTATTATGATGCTGGTGGCTGTCTAAAGTCAGTTTTAGTTTTTGTTTTAAGATTTGTTTGTTTATTTATTTATTAGAGAGAGAGAGCGCGAGCACAGGAGCAGGGACAGAGGGAGAGGGAGAAGCAGGCTCCCCTGCTGAGCAGAGAGCCCATGTGGGACTCGATTCTGCGGCTCCGGGATCTCCCTGGATCATGACCTGAGCGGAAGGCAGACACTGAACCAACTGAGCCACCTAGGCACCCCTGTTTTTGTTTTTTAATATTAACCCTGCTACTTTTCTCTTTAGGAAAATGGTTTTCTTTTTTAAAGATTTTTTTTTTTTAAGTAATCTCTACACCCAACATGGGGCTTGAACTTACAGCCCCAGATCAAGAGTCACATGTTCTACCAACTGAGCCAGCCAGGTGTCCCAGGAAAGTGGTTTTCTTAAACCTCCAATGCTGGGGTCTTTAGCCCTGTGAACTTCAGTATAGTACACCTGTGCTAGTTTCTGGGGATATAGCAATGATGAAAACAGCTCTAGGGCAATCTACAGTTTGAGAAGAAAGATGATGTTCATCAGGAAAGATGACATAATAAGCGTGTTGAGGCCCATGTGTGAAAATCCATGTGCTATGTGGGGTCCAACAGGCACCCTGCCCAAGATAGGTGGTCAGCCAAGGCTCCCATTTAAGCAGAGGTTTGAGGGATGAGGCAGGAGAAAGAATACTCCAGGTTGATAAAACAGCCTGTAGAAAGGTCCTGAGGCCCTATGGAGGCCACTGGTGGAATTTAAGAGACTGAAAGAAGGCTCAGAGAGGCTGAGAGCAGAAAGAAAGTCCAAGTCTGATGTAAACTGATGTGGGGGAGTTGGTCAAGGCCAGGGCATTTGGCTACGGTAGAGATTTGGGGTTTTATCCTGAGAACAGTGGGAAACTGTTTTTTGTTTGTTTTTAAAGATTTTATTTATTAGAGTATGAGCGGCAGACGGATGGGGGGAAGGAGCCAAAGGGAAGCGGACTCCCTGACGATCATGACCTGAGCCGAAACCAAGAGTCGGACACTTACCCAACTGAGCCACCCAGGCGCACCTGTTGTTGTTGTTTTTGATAGGTGACTCTAGCCCTACTATGCAGAACAGCTTGCAGGGACGGGGTGGCTACTGCAGGCAAAGCTATTGCTGTAGTCCGGAAGAATGAGGGGAGCCTGCACCAGGGGCAGGGTCACGGAGAGACATATACAGAATGAGAGGTTTGGGAAAACAAATCATAAGCACATGGAAATGTTTTAGATTTGGGGTATGGTGAGGGCGGGAAGGGAAAGAGGTGACTCCTGGGCTATGGCTTCAGGACCTGGACAGATGAGTTGGGGAATACTGAACAGAGACCAGGTTTGGGGGCTGGAGGAGTGAGGAAGATCGCGAATTTGAGGTGCCTTTGAATCATCAAGTTTCAGTTAGATGTGTTTGGAAGTCAGAATAAAGATGAGGCCAGAGATACAGAGCTAAGAGACATCTGGGTATAGGTGGCAATGAGATCTCCTAGGGCAGAGCAGAGTGCAGGCTGAGGTGAGGGGACAGCCTAGGACAGAGCTTGGAAGTTTGTTGGCTGACGAGAGGAGGATGAGCCTGCCAAAGAAGCTCAGAAAGACAGCTGGAGAGGGAGGAGAGCCACAAGAGCGTTTTGGGAGTCAGGGAAGGAGAGCTGAGGAGGAGAGGTGCGCACTGTATCTGATGCCGCTGAGGAGGCAAACAGTAATATGCAGACACCACCACCTCAGCCAGAGATGCTCCAGACATGTGATGGAGCCCCGCAGTGGGCTGGCTGAGAGGGGTTCACGAGGAGGCACAACTCCTTCAAGAAGTTTGGGGAAAAGAAAGGGAGGTCTAGAGCATTAGCTGCAGGAGTTGAGGGGTCCAGGAAGGAATCTGTGATTTTTTTTTATTTAAGATTTTACTTATTTATGGGCGCCTGGGTGGCTCAGTTGGTTAAGCAACTGCCTTCAGCTCAGGTCATGATCCTGGAGTCCCGGGATCGAGTCCCACATCAGGCTCCCTGCTCAGCGGGGGGTCTGCTTCTCCCTCTGACCCTCTTCCCTCTCATGCTATCTCTCATTCTCTCTCTCAAATAAATAAGTAAAATCTTTATAAAAAAAGATTTTACTTATTTATTTGACAGAGAGAGACACAGCGAGAGAGGGAACACAAGCAGGGGGAGTGGGAGAAGGAGAAGCAGGCTTCCCGCTGAGCAGAGAGCCCGATCCGGGGCTCGATCCCAGGACCCTGGGATCATGACCTGAGCTGAAGGCAGACGCTTAACGACTGAGCCACCAGGCGCCCCTGTGATGGGTTTTAATGGGAGAAGAGTTGAACATGTTTAAAAACCCAATAGAAAGGATCTAGTTGAGGAGGCTAATGAACGTGAATGGGATCCAAGCAGAGGTAAGAGGCTTTAGACATTGTAGTTGGAGGGAAGAAGACAGACAGATGCCTACCTAGGTGAGCCGGAAGGTAACGAGAAGTTGGGAGAGTACCTTTGGGTGGCTGCTGTTTTCTCAGTGAAATTAGGAGGAAACAGAATCTGCTGGGGGAGAGAGAGAGAGAGAGAGAGAGAGAGAGAGAGAGAGAGAGAGGTGGGAGGCCTGGGGTTTGAGGAGAGTAAAGATGGTTTGAAATCCTTTCAAGTGACCCCCAAAATGAGCAGTGTTAGGGGCACACCTGGTAAAGGTTGGCAGCCTCTCTAAATGAGTAGAGGTCCCAATCTGCCTTGAGCTTTCCTCTCCAGGACTCAGCTACTCAGCGAGACGCGGGACGATAGCTGGGTTCATCCGGGTGGCCGCTAGGTAGGCAGAGCAGCAGGGAATCCACAGGTTTGGGCAAGCGTGCGGCTGCAGTGGGGGCCTATGGAAACGGGGCTGGGTGAGGTGGGAGACGAATAAGGAGAAGGTAAAAGAGCCCATGGACTAATTGAGGACCCAAAAGTTTGAAGGAGCACGCTGGAGAGGGACGCTTCCGTTCCTGGTTTCAGAAATGGCTCTGTTCCAGCAATAAGAGTCTAGGGGGCGACTGTGGGAGTAGGAGTATGGCTGAGCTGGAGCCGAAGGGCCATTGTTCACACACGTCATACACAAGGAGGTTGAAGAACCAAAAGGCTGAGCAAGGTGCTGAGTGTGCCTGTGGACACTGCAGGCAGGATAGTGGCTGCAGTGGCTGCAGTGGTGGGACAGGGCTGCGACGAGCCTGGGTGAGACAGGGAGACACACACATGGGACGAGTCGTGGCTTCTCAGCTTCCACCCCAAACACTGCGCTTTCAGACACTAACGGAGCTGTGTGGGGTGGGGAGGCTCGTATGTACTGCTAGGCATGTGGCATCGGCGCTGTCCATCATTGAGAGGGCCGGGACGGGTCTTTCCCAGGGCTTGATAGAGGTTCACTTAATATTTGCTGGCAGTGTTAATAATGAATTCATCCATAAGTAGTAAGTGAGCAAATAAAAGAGAGGGCCCCTAACTGGTGGCTGAGAGTGAGGCCGAGTCGAGAGCCGATTAAACCCACACACTGGCTGGGCTGTACGAGTTGGAAGACCCTGCAGTTAAGGAGGGCTGGGTTAGTCCGCTAGGGCTGTCATCACAGAAGCGGGGGCGCTGACACAATAGAAATTGTCTCCACAGTTCTGGAGGCTGGAAGTCCAAGATCAAGGTGTTAGCAGGGTTCGTTTCTTCTGAGGCCTCTTGGCTTACAGAGGGCCATGCTTTTGCTGTGTCCTAGCCGGGTCTTTCCTGTGTGCGCATGCACCCCTTATCTCTGTCCAAGCTGCCCTTTTTTTTCCCAAGGACACCAGTCAGATTGGCCAAGGGCCCACCCTAATGGCCTCATTGTAACTGAATTGCCTCTTTAAAGGCCCTATCTCCAAATACAGTCACCTTCTGAGATGTGGGAGGGTTGGGCTTGGCCTGTGAATTTGGTGGGGCACAATTCAGCACATAACAAGGGCTGGGTTTGAGATCCCCTGGCTGTGTCCACCGGCTCTTTGTTCTGCTTATTCAGCTTTCTTGGGACTCTTGGCTTAGCTTCTGTCTTTGGTGAGCCGTCAGTACAGACATCGGCCCTGCTGACAAAGCACAGCTTCCCAGAGGAAGCTCCCCGTCCTGGAGAGAAGCTCTATACTGAGCATTTGCTTCTGGTGGCAGGAAATGGGGATCTCTTCCCCACCTCACTTGGTTGCCCATTGCTGACTCTCTCCTCGGAGGATAGCTTGAAACCAGACTCTGAGAAGCCCTTAGTTCTGCAGTCGTGTTGCCATTGCTGGCAGTGCATGGGGGGGGGGGGTTCAGTGGAGGGGAGAAAGGGGCAATAAAGGCACTAAATATGATTTGTGGGCTAGCACATGGAGCATGCTTAGGCTTCGTAAATCCAAATCAGATCAAGAACTTCATATTCTAACTTTCTCACTAGAGTAGAAATCAGATTCTCAGCTCCCACACATTGGAGCGCCCACGCTTCAGGTAGAAAGTCATTGAATTGCAGCTACACGGTTCCATTTGTGCCTTCCTTCGCGCACCGCACTTTCCCAGATTGGATTCAGCTGATGCTGGCAGTGTGGCGTGTGTCGTGAACCTGCGCTTGGACCAGTGAGTCAATTCTGCTTAGCCAATACAACCCAGTAAAATCAGACTGTACAAATGCCAGCATTCTAGGGCTCCTGCCAAGGAGTGGGTTCTTAACAATTTTGTTAAGGAAGTGGGGGCCAAGAAGAGTGTGGAAGAAGAGCAACAAAAACTAAGTTCAGGTGAGTAACAGTTTGGAGAGGTAGGGCCAGGGTGAAATCTCATGCAAAGTGACTGACACCTGAATGCATGGAGCACTGATGATTCCTGATATGATTCCTGAGAAACCATCTCCCCTCCTCCGTGTCACTCAAAGTATAATAAAGCTCAGATGGACCCAGTGATTAAGCTCCTGTCGGTGAAAGTCAGTGGTGGAACTAGAACCCAAACTAGGTTTTTAAGAGTTTGGAGTTGCGGGCGCCTGGGTGGCTCAGTTGGTTGGGCGACTGCCTTCGGCTCAGGTCATGATCCTGGAGTCCCGGGATCGAGTCCCACGTCGGGCTCCCTGCTCAGCGGGGAGTCTGCTTCTCCCTCTGACCCCTTCCCTCTCGTGCTCTCTCTCTCTCATTCTCTCTCTCTCGAATAAATAAAAAAAAAGAGTTTGGAGTTGCCCTACATCTGCTTAAAAATGACACCAGAAGAGACGAACGCCACATGTGGTACTGGATGAGATCCTGTGCCAGAAGAGAAAAGGAGACTTGCTGGGACGACTGGCATCACGTGAATGGGGTCTGTGGCTTGGGTGATAGTGTTGGGCCGGGGTTCACTTCCCGGTGGGGGTAGGGCTGAACGGTGGCAGTGCAGGAGAGCGTCGCTGTGTTTGGTGGGACACACTGAGGACTTAAGGGTGATAGAGCAACATGTAAGAGAAAGACAGGAGGGGAAAATGGAACAAATGTAAACTTGGGTGAAGAGGAGATCTTTGTACTGCTCTTGAAATATTCAAAATGGTTTGAAACCATTTTAAGGTAAAAATAAAAGAAAAAATACAAGTCTAAAAGCATTTTTTTATTTACAGTATAAAGGTTACAAAGGTATATATGTATTTATATATAATACCCTTAAGTTACAAATTTTCATTGTAATGTACAATGCTGTATGTTGATGTGCAACTCAAGGGGAAGTGTTGTTTATGCATTTATATTTATAGAGTACACATAAAGCTTTTTTTAATTCTCAAGAACACAAATACTGCCCTGTTTTATGCCATAAGTTTTGATTTGGTAGTCTGGTGATACCAGAGGATTTGAAAACTAAATTTTAAACAACACTTAAAAAGAAGTCTTGTTTAAATACAGGGTTCTAAAAAGAAGAAAAAACCAGAATATCACATTCTTTTAATTTCTTGTAGAAGTATTATTCTAGCTTTCGAAGACTTAATATACTTAACAAAAATGAAAGTTGTGTGGAACAAAATACATACAAGGGGGTATAATCAGAATTTGCCCACAGATTAGCCAAAATAGGCCTTCATAGGTAGTGGTTTGCCACATTATCTTCTAGAAGACCTTGGGTCTGGTACCAAAAGGGAAACATTCTTTGGGCACCAAGGTCTTACCATGCTGAACACATCCAACAGATTGTAAACATAATACTGGAGTCTTATGCTGGAGAAAAAAAATACAAAACTAAAACCGGTTCTTGTAATCAGGGTAGACTTGCTACAGGTGTGAAGAATATCACTGAGATTGATGATTGTGCAAAACCCAAAACTTGGTTGAAACCATTTCCTCTCCCCCAAATTTTAGCAATTCACAAAACAGGTGAAAAACACAACTGATACCGTCTCAAACAGGACTAAGATAGAAGGAAAGCACTTCTGCCAATCTAGGAGGAACAGACACTTTCACGACAATACTTATGTTCTGGTTCCAGTAACAGAATCATTAGCACCTGATTGTCAAAGGGTAGGTTTAAAGGAGGAACACACTGAAGGCAAGACCTAATTTGTGTGCACTACTTTGGGACGCTGGAAAACAAAGGGGAAGGAGCCCACGTTACTATGTGCCCTGTGCCGTTCCAATCACAGATGACTGAGGTACTTTCTGGGTATGATGAAGGATGCTGCCTTAAAAACTGACCCTAGTAATAAATGGAAGGCAAAATGGATGGAAGGGGGCTGTCACTGTATGAAAATTATGGAAAAATTCATCTAGCCTCCCTTGTTTCCTTTAGGTATCCTTTTTATTGAGTTTGAGTGTCAGAGTGTTCTAGAATAAGTGGAATTTTGCTAGGTTTAAAATATCTTTATTTTGACACACCATTACAGATAAATGTTCCTTTTACCATGGATAAGGACTTTCAGCAAATGAGATGTTTAAAGGGTGTAAGTGTGGAAATGCATGTGTCAGCACAATTTAGAAATAAGGGTAGATGAAATATACATTGTTTTGCTATTTTATAGTTTAAAAAGCATTTCTTTAAAAAGACTTTCTTGTTGATCCACTTTGGGCAACAGAACTTAAGTTTTGTTATTGTTGTAATTTATTCCTAGGGATATTCTACACTGTTCTTCCCAAACTAAAGTCTAATTTTTTTGAAAAGATTTTTAAGTAATCTCTACAACGAACATGGAGCTCAAACTCACAACCCCAAGATTAAGAGTCGCATGCCCCACCAACTGAGCCAGTCAGGCGCCCCACTAAAGTCTAATTTTGCATTAAAAAAATTAAGCATAATAAAAAGACTGACCTACTTAAATGTGCTTGGAGTTCTTTCATGTTGGCATGCACCAAAGACCAAGCATCATTTTAAATGTTTTCCAGTCAGTCAGGGGAGCAGAACTGCAGAGGTACTTTGGTAAAAGTATGAAGTGGTTAATTACTTAACCACTGATTGATAGATAGATGGCATGGTGTAAATGAGAAATAATGGATTATGTGCTACTTGAGGGCAGGAACTTTCTTTTGGACCCTTCAGAGTACCTAATAAATGCTTATTAGATGAAACAATACTTGAATTAATATGTCATTAATTAGCCTTGCAGTTTCAGAGTTCCTCCAGGCCCCCAAAGAACATTGTCTATTCATAAGAGACTTCTATCACTTTGGAAGAGGTGACAGAGCACTCAGGTTCCAAGGGTATAATATGTGACTGGCATAAAGAGGGACACTAAAACAAAGCATTTGTGTAAATAGCATGGAGGTAAGGTAACAACAGAAATAAGGAAGGTACTAGGAATCTACCAGGGTAGCTAATCTTACAATATAACAAAGCATCGTTTCTCTATTATAGCTTTTTAGCTTCAACCAATCTATTTTGGAGCAATTCAAGAATTAACAGTTCGGATGGCAGGTTTTTGTTGAATATAGCCAAATGTTCATTAGAGAGCAAGGATCATTTGCAAATGGCATTTTTTATGAATCACACCAAATGTAGATTCACTTTCAAAACTTAAGTCTGCTTTGGTTCAGTCACCTGAAGTGGGAAGAATAGGGATGGCAAGAGATTAAGCTCAAGTTTATCAGTTTTGAAACAAAAGAAGAAATCTTATTAAAATATTTTGTTGAGTTAATACATAAAAACCATTCTTTTAGTTGGTAGTTTAGCTACTGTAAAAAAAAATGACAATAGATGTACAGGTGTGCTCTATGAACATATTTTTGGTACCTTATTTTAACTTGAAATTCTATCCTTTGATAGAATGAATCTGTATCATTGATGTGCCAGATCTATTTTTTTTTTTAGAGAAATGGTTTCAAATCTACCACTAGCAGTCTATTTCCAGCGTAAATTTCACTTATCATTATGTGATAGGAGTAGCTATATTGCTCAAAAACACATAATCCTGATACACAACATAATTATTTTATAATTGTCTGTCATCACACATTTATTGTCTATATACCCAGCACAGGGAAGGAGACAGCTTTAAAAAAGGAGGGAGGGGAGAGACTGCTGCTGTCAGTTTTTAGACAGTGTGTAGAAAGTAAAGGAATTCTAGATTACCAAGCAATCTTGGGAGAGAGAGAGAACAGTAGCAAATGGTAGATTCCTCTGCTTTCATCTTCAGGAGGGGGAATAAAAAAGCCACAATAACAATTTAAATTTAACTGAGATTTCCAAACTTAAGAAAGAATATAATATAATACCACCTGGCACATTATAGACCTGATAGAGACATACATACAAAAGAGTGAATATGATTATGGTCAAATTCAACTTAAACTTAGAGTTTAAGCAGAATCCCAAATTTTCTTTTCTTTTTTAAGATTTTATTTATTTATTTGACAGAGACACAGCGAGAGAGGGAACACAAGCAGGGGGAGTGGGAGAGGGAGAAGCAGGCCTCCCGCTGAGCAGGGAGCCCGATGTGGGGCTCCAACCCAGGACCCTGGGATCATGACCTGAGCAGACGCTTAAGGACTGAGCCACCCAGGCACCCCTAGCAGAATCCCAACTTTAAAGAAGTCTCTTTTCCTTACATAGATACTTGATCAGACTAGAGCAATCTGCTTTGAGACCAAAGAGACCTGGCATTTTACTTCTTCATTAGCAATTGAAAAAAGATAACCTTTGGCTTTCTACCCAGCCATTCATTCGGGGCGTCAATGATGGATGGCAATGACAGGGAAATGTATGCTGGATATCTGGATAGTTTCAATATTATGTACAATCAATAGCTTATAACCAGTGAAAATAATAAGAACAAAGTTCAGCGTAAGTGTCCAAGATAAGATACAAAAAAGCAGAGAAAGTGCTTAAGTCTACAGGTCTTCCCTGAAAGCTTCAAAAATGTTTAACTTTTAAGTAGGTAGGGCTTTTAATAGAATTTGCATAGCAGCTTACAATATAATTTGCATTAAAAATGGAGATTCTTCCATGTTTTTGAAAACATACAAATATATCCACATGCACATAAATTAAACAAGAAGACCTGGAGGTTCTCACAAAATTAAAAAAAAAAATCCATTGTAACCTTTTCTCAAAAGTGGTCACACTTTTGTCCATCAAAACCATTTAAAGTGAAAACTTTTTCTAGGAGAAACATAATCTTGTCCAGATTCCACACAGTTTAATTTTTTTTTTTAAGAATAAATTTTGGTTTATTAGCTAAGTGCATTTCATCAGCTGAAAAAAGCTTTGTTACCATTCTGCTTAGGAACATAAATTAGGAAAACAAATAATCAGTGACAACTTTAATCATTTGTTGGTTAGATTTTTCCACTTATAAAAATATAAGAAATAAATAATTCAATCTCTCCTGCCATCCAATAATGTTCCATAACAAAGTTTATGAGGGTACAGCTGACAAAAACAGGCACTATCAGACTTTACCTAGCCTAAAAAGTGCTAAAACATGGCTTTAAAAGAGGTGAATGACATTTAAAGTAATATTTTTGATTGCTTGTACATGTCCCAATATTTAATCTGTAACTGTCTACTAGGTAGGTGAGTTTACAGTTATAAGTATCTAATAAATACTGTATAAACATACATTAAAGTATTTCTTCATATAAAATATTAGATATTAATTTCCAGGTAAGGTTTGTTTGATAAATTCAGGAAAGGGCTTACCTTTTTCAGAAAAAGAATAACTGAGCCTTTTCTTTCTTTCTTTCTTTTGTTGGTTCTTTCTTTCGAGAGGAAAGGGAGAAATTTTAGGGAATGAGGAGGAAGAATTTTCACATGCCAATTGGCTACTTGTAGACATCTGTGTGGAATATGGAAAGATGTCTAAGCCCCAGGTCTGGAGGGGAGCTGAGGGCACAGGAAGTGGGTCCATTGGGATGAGGTGGACACTACTCTGCAGCTTCTTTTCCATTCTACACATGGAAGCCCACAATATTCTCAGCAATTTTCCTAATTCAAAATGAAAAAGAAATGACAAGTTAAGCTGTTCTATAAAAGGTGTGAAATACCCCAAATGCCCATTTTTAGTTAAAATAATTTGCCATATTTTGGCATCTTAATACAAAATACATATTTATCAAGGCTGTCTTATTCATAAAAAGCACTTCATTTGTGGTTTGAAAATTCCATAAACACACTTAATTGAAGAACAAGCTGGTTACCCATGATTGGAAAGCTGTTGATGTTATACAAGCAGCTTAAGGCTCTTGCTCTTGGGGGTGCTAGTGGTCAAAAGAAATCTCCCACACATTTTCATTTCACATTAAGACTCAAAAGATTTAAAAAACCAAGCTTGAACAAAATGAGCCAAAATGGCTCACACGCTTTACCTTCTCCTGCTCACATGTTCATCACACCTTTTTTAGAGATCTTTTTCATGAACTGATGAGCACGGGGGCTCAGAAGTTCTGCCTGAAAAAATTCTCAGTGGCTTAGCCTTTCACACTAACCAAGAAAACCTCAACCACATGGCTTTGTTGCAAAATCTGTGACTGCATTGTGCAATTTTTCAGGTTAATAATGCTCTCACTGCAAAGAGTGTCTAAGCTCCCTTATCTGAGGGTATTTATATGTTGAAATTCTGCTTCCAGAAATCACAGCTGGACCTTCAAGATATTTTTTTCTTCCTTTGCAAATTTACTTCAGATGGAACCAAACATAGGTTTATGAATCTTTAAAACATAAAAAAAGTTCTTGAAAGACATCCTAGTCTAGATTCCAATTTCCAGTTTTAAGTGGATCAAATCATTTATTTTTGGAACTGTAGCTGGGGGAAGAACAGTTACCAGTTATCTCTCCCCAGCCCCTGTGTGTGGTTAATCTCACTGTACAAGGGGAAGGAGGACTGACTTATGGGCAGAAAAAAGACAGTGGGGTTACAATGTCTAACTCAAACTCTCTGCTCATGAGTCTGCTCTTTCAAATGTCCCACCTAGGTCAGTCTGCACTCACACCAAACAGCTCAGGTTGTGCATTTATGGTTGTGGGGTTTTTCCTCCCTATATGGAGTGCTACCCTCCTCCACTCTCCAAAGTGCTCACATCCTCTTATAGTACTCCTAATAAATCTAGTAAGTGAGAACTATTCCTAGACTTTTCTTCAGAGAACATCCAAGTCAATATTCCCTTTTCTTTCAGATCCGGGGACTGCAGTAATCTTGACATTTTATATAGCTATTATCCTATTTTAAATGTTTTCAGATATATACCTCCTTCATAATTAGGAAAAACAAGCTGAGTGTGATTCTTTAATACCACAAAATCAGCAATCTTACTGCTACTAAGTCGTAATGATGACATCTGGCAATGCTTAGCAAAATCCAGGTAGCTGTTTCGTGGTCTCGTCACCGGCCCACTGTAGAATGCGTTACTAAGCCAACAGTGAGTCTTGAATTAGCAGCTGCCTATCCATGCCACTCTGCTGCCACAAAGGGAGAGGACAAGGGCCAGGATCCAGCATGGGCTCACAAAGCCCAAGGCAACTCCACAGGATGTTTGTGCTGAAGAGCTGGCTTTACAGAGCCTACTCTTTAAACAAGAAGGCTCTCCAAGACTTAGCTTCCTCAATGAGATCTGCCCACTAGAAAAGATACTCCTAAGGAAACCCATCTCAAAGACTATTCCTCAAAACTAAGATGGATGCTCTCCCTGGAATGGCAGTGATATCCAGTTATTCAAATAGTGACTAATAAAGCTCCACTAACCCTAACCAAAGGCACATTTGGTAAGCAATAAAAAATGGCTTAGGCTAAAATGAGGATTTTCTTTTAAAAGAAATCTTATCCCCTGGCTCCTACCAAAGATAAATCAGAAAAATCTAAAACAAGCAAACCTCTTCTTTCAAATCAGTGGTTTCCAACTTGGTCGCCACTAGAAAGGGAGTGGAAGGCAAGGCAAATCAAATTTCATAAGTTCTAAGTCCTAAAGTTAGCACTTATGAGTGGCAAAGCTCGTGATGCGGTAGGAAAGTAATGGCCAGGGTGGGATGCAGGAGAGCCAGGACAGATGGGAGAACGCTTTGGTGTGCAATTCAAGGACTTCCTAGGGTGGAAGGATTATGACAGTAAGCTCCAGAAACACATACGACCTATCTAGAATGGCCAAGAAGCACAGGTGTCTGTAAACTAGCACGTGGCAAGAGATGGCTGAACTAAGCAAGATGTCAAGGCTAAGCTTGGAACAAATCCTGTAGGAAGAAGAAAACGAAAACAACTCTTGGATATTTGATTATGTAAAAAAAAAAAAAAAAAAAAACCCACAACGAGCCATCCTTCTTCATAGGGGAAATAAACCTAGTGACTTAGAAACCACATTAGGAAACGAGGCAATAAATCAACAGCTTTGTTTGGAGCTTATTAGAGTCCTAGAATTTCTGGCCAAGGTAGCTTGTGAAAGGCAGGCTCTTCTTTAAACATGGTTACTGGTCAGCAGTGATCTGCAGGTCCTTGTCAAGGCACTGTGCTGGAGGGGAGAGCAAAGAGCTTTCTTTTTGTGCTTTTTTTTTTTTTTTTTTTTTGAGGTGGAAATACTTCTTGTGACATTCACGACTCTTTTCTGATTTTGTGCTGCTCATACGAGCAGTCCCATGCGAGTGACTTTGGCTGACAAGAACGTGTGCAACACAAATACGATCGGCTTCGGACAAGAGTGCAGGTCCATGGTCTGTGGGGAAAGCATAAGAATTATCACTACCATACACAGAAGCTTTCATAAACAGACATAAAATAAACAAATTTGGATGTGATGTTCTACTTTTTAGAAAGAATGTAGATTAAAAAGGTGCCGGATTTATGGAAACATCTCTCAGGAACTCAAAGCTACAAATGCAAAGTATTCTCTGAAGTAAGGTCATTCCATGTAGTAATGACACACTAGTGTGAGCCTCCATGTCACAGTTAGGAGAAAAGTGGTGGGGTGCTGGATTCCACCGTGCCTGGTAGGAAGAAGTAAACAGTAGAAGATGGAAAAGAAAGAGGAATACCCTATATGGAGACCGTTAATTATGATTATATTCCCAGCGGGGGATCACAGTGAACTCAGCTGAATGTGACTATGGATGGGTATGATTTTTGGTATCTCTCATAGGTTTGTGGTGGGAATGACAACTCCTGAGGCTAGTTAGGAGGGATAGTCATAGCTTCCTAAGCTCAGGCGTCTATCTGGACAGCTGACACCAGGTAAACAAGGAGACCTGCCATCAGGCTGCGTGAGTCAAGTGATTCGTCAGTCATTGGCACTGATGCAGAAACCAGGAATAGGGCATAGTTAACTATGCCTTTTAAAGAAAAATATAACTTTATTCAAAATATAAGTGACAGAGCACGAATTTCATCATTAAACTTTGTATATATTAAGTATAAAGCAGGGATTAAAACTATATAGCCAGGAATAATCTAATACATAGCTTGCTAAATGACAACCGCTATTAATAACTGGTTAATTTAACAGAAGTTAATTTAATAGAAGCATTTAACTCTAATGCTTCAGGCTTTTTTTTTTAAATATGTACATATCTTTATTTCCCAGCAAGGTCAAATATACCAGAGATATAGACACAATGGTTAAATCCAAATGATTTTAAAGTGCTTATTGGATTCTTGAGGCCCTTAAAACACTCCCTGATCTAATCAAAGACCCTTGGGTGGGAAATCAGTGATTTGATGCTTCAGAGTATACTTCCTTCTGAGGGATGTGTTTCTCATTTCTTTTTTTTTAAATTTAAATTCAATTAATTAACATATAGTATATTATTAGTTTCAGAGGTAGAGTTCAGTGATTCATCAGTCTCATATAATACCCAGTGCTCATCACGTCACATGCCCTCCCCAATGTCCATCACCCTGTTACCCCATCCCCCTACCCATTTTCCCTCCAGCAACCCTGTTTCCCATGATTAAGACTGTCTTATGGTTTGTCTCCCACCTGCCTTTGTCTTATTTTTCCCTCCCTTCCCCCATGATCCTCTGTTTTGTTTCTTAAATTCCACATATGAGTGAGATCATACGGTAGTTGTCTTTCTCTGATTGACTTAATTCGCTTAGCATAATACCCTCTAGTTCCATCCACATCCTTGCAAATGGCTGCTTCAGGCTTTTGAAAAGCCCTGGTCCATGGCCCAACCAAAGTCTCCTAAAGTTTCATCATTTAAAATAAGATTTCTAGACATGATTTCTTATTTGGAGGTTAATATCTCTCAGATCTCTTTCAGTAATAAAATGTCAAGATTCTGTTTTGCAAATTTCCACCTATGGTGATTGTGTCAATAGACATAATATTTCATGTATAATACTTGAACTACTGGCTCAAAACTGGTAAGACAGAAAAGGCATTATTTTACTCCTTTATCTATCATAATTTATGATTTCTGAAGTACACCTGACACACCTCTGTGGTTTCCTAGGGGAAATCATGAATTCCTGCTGATCTTTCCTTTAAAAGACAAGGAGATTAAAAAAAAAAAAGATGGCTGTGTGAAGATAGCTCTGTATCTTTTTTTTCTGATCAGCAGAATTTCTGTAGTTACCAACTCATTCTATCACTTTTAACTCATCTCAACCAACTATAATAGTAATAGATAGAATTTATTTATTAAAGTTTACCAGCTTTTGTATTTTATAGCTCATATTGATAAAAGCCTATTTCTTAAAAGGGCTATCCATTTTTTCTTTCTACCATTCAAACAAAACTTTTTAAAAAGGAATGATTTCCTAATATGGGGAAAGAAAAACATATACACACATACATCCCAAACCCAAACCCAATACATCTTGAAAACCGAAGAACAATTTCCTGACTCCAAATGGACTATCAGTCCATAATTTTCTATACAAAAGGTAAGAAGCAATGAGAAAGAAAGAAAATACCTATTAGAGTAAACCTGGTTCCCAGAAACATTCTTACCAGTTCTCCCTCAGGACCACCAAAATCCAGATACAGATTTCTGATGCCATCATCAGCAGACATTTTCAGCCTTTCAAAGGGGTAGCGGTACAATATGCTGCTGGAACCTCCATTTTCCTTGGAGATAGTGAACCCATTTTCATAGTGGACAGTGAATCTTACCTCTTGGCCATTTAGCGTGCAGCCTATTGAAGACAAGCAAAAACCATCATTAATGGCACCTGGGTGGCTCAGTCAGTTAAGTGACTGCCTTTGGCTCAGGTCATGATCCCGGGTCCTGGAATCAAGCCCCACATCTGGCTCCCTGCTTGGTAGGGAGTTTGCTTCTCCCCCTCCCCCCTGCTCATGCTCTCTTCTTTCAAATAAACAAAATCTTAAAAAAAAAATAAAATAAAAAATAAAGTTACCACTGCAGTTATCAAGTGGAAAATGATTCTTCTGACTTCAACAAAGGAAAAAGAACCTTTTCTTGAGAATGTGTGATACCTAACTTATTTGGAACTCCTGTTCTGGTTGCTTGGGTCAACATCTTGACTGAGATGAGAAAGAGATGACCATAACTCTCCAAGACATCTGATCTGATTCAGTTCAATTCAATGAGTATCAATTAAACACTTGTGCTGAGAGTAGGCTGTGCATGGTATTGGAGAAGTAAGAGGCATGGTCCTTGCTCTCGAGGACTTCATAAACGAATAGGCATAAACATGAAATCCCTAACTTTGTTAGGTAGAATGTATAGAGCACAACTAAACACAGTAGCGTGAATAAGGCCAAAATCAAGGAAAAGTTTCCTGGAGGTGACAGTACATCAGATAGGCCCTAAAGAATAGGTCAAACTGGTAGGCAGTGAAGTAGAGAAAGGTTTCAAGCAGGCAAGAAGAAAACTACCAAAGGAGAGATGGCAGAGATGCCTTTTAGGGGCAGTCACATGGTTTGGTTGGTATTTCGGAAGAGGATAAAGATGATGTTTATTATCAAAGGTAAAGGCTATAGTTAGCGAAAGTCATACTGTCAGTCCTATCAAAGATAAAATTCAAAGGACTGATCTGAATTGACAGGGAACAAAATTTGATCATCAAGACTGACACATGTCTTTTCTCAAGATTGGTGAAGTTTCTGTTCCACTAACATCTGAGCAGTATTGTTGTTAGTACAGGCGCTACAGGTTTGAGGCCCTCTGACACCCGGGAATTAACAAAGCCCTTTGAGAGATGAACTTCAAATCACCTAAAAGATCAGAGTCACGCTATGCTTGGTCACTAAAAGTAGCTTCCAAACAAGCAAATCCTCCAGACCAATCAATGTATTCTTTCACTGCACTTGCAAAAACTAGTTAAGACAGCTCTGTGTTTAAAAAATAAGGAAAAAGAATAGCAGACAAATATTGGCAGTGCTACTCAAAGAAGAGAATTTTGGACAAAAGACTTTGAATATTAATTATCCTCAGAAAAAAACCCTCGGGAGGGGGAACATGGATAAAACTACCTACCTGTAGAAAGTAATTCAATGCAATCATCTCAGAATAAATGGCTAAGGGTTTGGAGGAAGAACAGACAGATCCCAATCAAAGCAAGTAGGGTACAGTTTTATTCTGTTAACATCCCTGAAGCTATAGTGTAGTCAAGGGGAGTGAGATCTGATGAGAAGAGAGGGGTCACTTCTAGTCTAGAAAATAGAAGCTCAAAGAACAAGGATCTGCTCAAGTTCTCGAAGCACTGGCTAGAGAAGGTGCTGTGCAGGTGGGTGAGTACTTCTGCCTGCAGGTGTGTCATTAGTGGGGCAAGAACAGGTGACTGCAGCTAGCAAAGGCAAGCCATTAACCCCTGATTCAACTAAAACCCTTTCGTGGGCTATAAATCCACTATGCACCTCAATTTATAGGTAAGTCAGTAAAAAATGTAATGTGCTGATTTTGCTTAACAGGGCTGTTACCGGAAATATAAAAAGACACAACAGCAGCATTCAAGGACAATCACAGAACATCAAATATTGAAGTTTAAAAGACAGAAAAAAAACTACAGTTTTTGAGGTACTCAAGGGAGGAAGATAAACATTTAGCACCCAGGAGTGGGGGGCTTTGTGTTCCTTTTGGAGGGTGCAATGTGGGTTTATGGTGTTCAGAGCCCAAGTTAGGGGAAGCAACTTCATGAACCTGGACCCAGAATAATCAGAAAACATACATGAAGTCCAGGAGAGTTGGGAATTATGTATTAGTCTGTTCATTAAATCATTTATTCCTATTTTTTAAATTCTCTGCTCTCACAGGGCAGCAGGGATGACAGATGGGTCATCAGAAACAATCTACACTGGAGAAATCATTGTTTTGTTTTTAAGATTTATTTATTTTAGAGGAAGAGAGAGCAGGGGGAGGGGCAGAGGGAGAGGGAGACAAAGAATCTCAAGCAGACTTCCCCCGTTGAGCGGGAAGCCCAACATGGGGCTCAGTCTCAAGACCCCGAGAGCATGACCTGAGCTGAAACCAAGGGTCGGATGCTCAACCCACTGAGCCACCCAGGTGCCCCAAGAAACCATTGTTTTGAGCACTTATAATGTGCCAGACACATAGTTACATGTTATATTATGTGTTAGGTTCTGGGAGATACAGAGTTAAATAAAAGATGGTTCTATTCAGACAAGGGAGAGAGAAAGAAAAGGAAATATGGATACAGAAGAATGAACTAGGTCCTATACTAGGGAAACAGACAAGACACTATGGAAAGATAGAGGAGAGGGAGGAGACTAATTCTGGGGAACCGAAAAACTGAAAAACTGAAAAATTAGAGGTGTTAATTTGCTGGGGCTTAAGTAACAACGACAAGTATAACAATGGCCACTTTGTTGAGGGTATACTATACACCAGAATTAGTTAATCATGACATTTTAACTCATCTAAAAATCTAATAAGCTTTCAGGGTTTTTTGGAAAATTTTATTACCAAGTAATATATAAAACAGACACCCTCATCTCTTCTCTAAGTTCATCTCATCCCTGAGACTTCATTCATAACCCACCCACGACCTGGAATAGGGGTCAGGGACAAGGTGGTGATCGGGGATGGGGTAAAAGGAGGTGAGGGGAAGGCTGCCATGCACACCAACCGCCTAAAACAAGGAATCTCCAGTTTACCACATGTACTCTCATCCAAGCTCAATCATTCTGAACAAAGTTCTCTGAGGAGAATCTCCCTGTATCATTAATAATCTGCATTATAAAATTCTCTGACTTTGGGGCGCCTGGTTGGCTCAGTCGTTAAGCGTCTGCCTTAGGCTCAGGTCGTGATCCCAGGGTCCTGGGATCAAGCCCCGCATCGGGCTCCCTGCTCAGCGGGAAGCCTGCTTCTCCCTCTCCCACTCCCGCTGCTTGTGTTTCCTCTCTTGCTGTGTCTCTCTCTGTCAAATAAATAAATAAAATCTTAAAAAAAAATAAAATTCTCTGACTTCATGTTTAAGGCTCAATTATTACAATTATTTTTTCTTTCATTCTTTCTTTTTAGAGAGAGTACGGGTTCATGTGGGGGGGGGAGGGGCAGAGGGAGAGGGAGAGAAAGTGAATCTTAAGCAGACCCACACCCAGCATGGAACCCAACATGGGGTTCGATCTCACAACCCATATCACGACCTGAGCCGGAATCGAAAGTCAGACGTTCAGGGCGCCTTTGGCTCAGGTCATGATCTCAAGGTCCTGGGATGGAGCCCTGTGTTGGGCTCCCTGCTCAGAGGGAAGTCGGCTTCTCTCTCTCCCTCTGCCACCCCCCCCAACTTGTGTGTGTGCTCTTTCTCTCTCAAATAAATAAAATCTTAAAATCAGACGAGCAACTGACTGAGCCGCCCAGGTACCCCTCAACATTTCCCTTTAAACTAGCTCTCCCCCAGGGGCGCCTGGTTGGCTCAGTCGTTAAGCGTCTGTCTTCAGCTCAGGTCATGATCCCAGGGTCCTGGGATCAAGCCCCGCATCGGGCTCCCTGCTTCGCGGGAAGCCTGCTTCTCCCTCTCCCACTCCCTCTGCTTGTGTTCCCTCTCTCACTGTATCTCTGTCAAATAAATAAATAAAATCTTAAAAAAAAAAAAACAACTAGATCTCCCCCATTAATGTTTTTAGATGTTCAAATCTCTCCTTATTAGAAGTGTCGTTACTCAACTCCTCACCTTCCCTCTTTCTCTCTCTCTCTTTTTTTTTTTTTAAAGATTTTATTTATTTATTTGACAGAGAGACACAGTGAGAGAGGGAACACAAGCAGGGGGAATGGGAGAGGGAGGAGAAGCAGGCTTCTCGTTGAGCAAGGAGCCTCACACGGGGCTCGATCCCAGGACCCCGGGATCATGACCTGAGCCGAAGGCAGACGCTCAACGACTGAGCCACCCAGGTGCCCCATCTCTCTCTCTTTTTTAAAAGATTTTATTTTTAAGTACTCTCTACACGCAGTGTGGGGCTCAAACTTATAACCCGGAGATCAGGAGTTGATCTCTACCGACTAAGCCAGCCTGGAGCCCCCCTCTTTCTTTTTTTAAAAGGAGCTGTCTTTAGTCAGTTTATCCATGTTTTACTTCCCATTCAATCCCCAGCCCTCTACAGTCGGCCACAGCCATCACACCACTGAGCGTCTTTCCCCAAGGGCACCAATAATTATCTCCATGTTGCTGAATCCAACCAGCTTCTTTAGCTCTTACCTTGATACTTGTATGAGTACTTACTCATTGTCAGCTGTCTGCCTAGTTTCTATTTCTCCATTCTTCCTTTACAGCCAAACCCCAATTTTATTCAAGTTTCTACACTCTTTCCTCATGTGTTTCAAAGAAGGTGATCTCAACTTCAAGGGTAGATAGACCATGAGCCAATCAGAGCACGGCTTTCCCCTGGTGACTGTTGCTGCTCCAAAGTATACACATGAACCAAAGTGGCTCAATCAGATTAAAAAGAAATACAATTGGGAAGGAAAGGCCACCCCTCACCTTTTATTCTTTTTTTTTTTTTTTAAGATTTTATTTATTTATTTGTCAGAGAGAGAGAGCACAAGCAGGGGAACGGCAAGCAGAGGGAGAAGCAGGCACCCTGCTGAGCAGAGAGCCTGACCGGAACTCGATCCCAGGACCCTAAGATCATGAACTGAGAGGAAGGCATAAGCTTAACCAACTGAGCCACCCAGGCGTCCCCTCACCTTTTATTCTTGCTCTTTCCTTTATGTAGATAATGCATTTCTTTAATGTTTAATCTAGTTTTAGAGGAGATTTTCTGTTAATTTCAGCCTAAACCATCCTAACTGATACATTTAACCCTACTGGCCATCCCTTTCCTTTTTCCTATGGTTTCCATGATGCTTACGGTCCCCACCTGCCTTAGTTTTCCTTCAAGTGCTCTGGCTACTACCTCACAATCTGCTAAGTTGGGGAGACACTGGTGTTTTCAAACTATGGGATACTGCCGAGTACAATGACATATGTTAAAGATAACTTTCTAAGCACCTTTCCAGTAGTAAAAAAATTTAATAAAGCCAAGAGGAAAAAAGGCTCATTAGTAAATTTATTGTGTTACATCAAGATAAATGCTGGTAAATATATCCCATGGTTTCTACTTTGTGTCTTTTTATTTATGTTTTTAATTTTTAATTTTTTTTACTTTGTATCTTTTTAGATGAGAGACTACTGGAGATTACCAGTGTATCCTGAAGGACAAAGATCCTAATGTCAAAGAAATGCTCTGTGGCAAATCCTGTTTCTGCTGCTCTGGGGCCAGTTACTTGGTATGAGGGCTCTGGAGGGTTGCAATATTTCCAGTAAGACCTTTCCTTCAGTAGCTGCAGGACTGTGCCACCTTGGGCTCCTCTGGGTCTTCCAGAAAAACCCAGAAGGGAATGGGCTTTTTAGGTCCAACCTGCCCTGACTGCCCAGGACTCTCTCAGAGAAAGGCTAGAGCTACATTCTCCATTCCTGCACATAACAAAATGCCAGTCTATCAGGTATAATCAATGGGCTGATCATGCCCAGGATTACAAAGAACATGGCACTATGTTCCTTTCTTATAGCTATTTTGTCAAAGGCATGAAATAGGTCTTATTTATTTTTATTTCTCTCATTACAAAGCACAGCACTTTGTAAGTAATAAAACACTAAATAAATATTTGTTGATTTAATGAATTAAGAGAAACTGATACTGTATACATGTCCTCTAGGAGTTTAATCTGGGCATAAGAATGAGTCATTTAGAGGGGGAAAATCAGGGGCTTAAGGCACTGGTTTTGGAGTCAGAAAAGACCCAATTCAACCCCTTGCCATATTAACCCCAGTTCTTTCATCTTACAAATAGAGGTAATAAAACTTGGCTTAGAAGTGTGTGTGTTAGGATCAGAGGAAACATGCATTCAATTTATGACTTGTAACAATCCTGATAAGTACTCATTATTCTTTCTCCTTCTGCCCTTCCTACTTCAAAGGCAGGGGGTATGCCTACTGTGTCTATTTTAGTACAGCCACAGTAACAGTACAGAGTATATACTCAATCCATATTTGTCCAGTAGATGAACAAAAATTCAAGAGAATTTTACAAAATTGAGAATATTGTAAAAGCAAACTTTCATCATATATGCTAACAGTATAAATACTTTAAAACGCTCATTTTTCTTCTCCTCTTGCAGATTTTCTGCATATTTACTAATGTAACTCCTCCTATATCTACTACTTCTTAGTCTTTTTTTTTTTTTAAAGATTTTTTTTTTTATTTATTCATGACAGACAGAGAGAGAGAGAGAGAGAGAGAGAGAGAGGCAGAGGGAGAAGCAGGCTCCCAAGGAGCAGGGAGCCCGATGCGGGACCCGATCCCAGGACTCTGGGATCCTGACCTGAGCCGAAGGCAGGCGCTTAACCACCCGAGCCACCCAGGCGCCCACTTCTTAGTCTTTATAACATCAAAACTACAGAAATGCGAAGTATCTTCATAAAATTCTTATTTGATTTAAAAATTGTAATAGTTTGGGTAATTGGTATGATGAAATTAGCCTTTAAAAGCATACTTATTAAAGTTCAAACAATTATATACATATATGTATTTTCATATTTTATTCCTGTAACAAATGGAAAATGGTTTTATATACCAAAGGGAATTAACTGCATTCTCTGCCTAGTGATTTTTTTTTTAAGATTTTATTTATTTATTTGACAGAGAGAGACACAGCGAGAGAAGGAACACAAGCAGGGGGAGTGGGAGAGGGAGAAGCAGGCTTCCCACTGAGCAGGGAGCCCGATGTGGGACTCGATCCCAGGACCCTGGGATCATGACCTGAGCTGAAGGCAGACGCTTAACGACTGAGCCACCCAGGCGCCCTGCCTAGTGATCTTGAGGTTCATATTTGCTAAAAGGAAAAAGTCCTTGTGTACTGGAAGGATCACAGATCAATTCTACTGTAATCTAATAAAACTTTAAAACTAAATGAACATTATGAAGTTCATGTACTGCATTCACTAGCAAAATCTTACAGGTAGTCACTGAAATTTTTCTAAATGATTAAACTATACAAAAAATAAATAAATGAGTAAACCATAACGAAAACACATAAGAGAAAGAAAGAGAGCTTAAATGATTCTTCTTGTCAACTTCCTAACATTCTTTAGGCCATGGATATCTGAATAGGTAGTACAATGTGCCATAATTATAGTTTTATTTTATTTTTTTTAAAAGATTTTATTTATTTATTTGACAGAGAGAGAGAGAATAAGTAGGGGAGTGGGAGAGGGAGAAGCAGGCTCCCCACTAAGCAGGGAGCCCAATGCAGCCTGGGATCATGACCTGAGCCAAAGGCAGTTGCTTAACCAACTGAGCCACCCAGGCGTCCCCATAATTATAGTAACCTTTCTGAATCTCCCAACAATTTAACACAAAGTGGTAACATGCATCTGAAGGACATGCTTGTATGAATGTGTGTATATATGCGAATGTGGATGTGCACATTAAGCATACACATATTAAGACATAATAGGGGTGCCTGGGTGGCTCAGTTGTTAAGCGTCTGCCTTCGGCTCAGGTCATGATCTTGGGGTCCTGGGATGGAGCCCTACATCGGGCTCCCTGCTCTGAGGGAAGCCTGCTTCTCTCTCTTCCACTCCCCCTGCTTGGGTTCCCTCTCTCGCTGTATCTCTCTCTGTCAAATAAATAAATAAAATCTTAAAAAGACATAATAGATTAGGTGCATGCACACACACACACACACACATTTTAAAAGAATTCTGGCTCTCATCAAAGCAGTTTACCTTCAGCCAGTTTAATACATGTGGCAGAGTTCTAAATACAGAGTAAGTGATTAGTAAGTACATCAGTTGACCTGAATTGTGGAAATGAAAGTACTACCAAGGTAATATTAAAA
The DNA here is from genome assembly GCF_003265705.2 of Callorhinus ursinus. NCBI lineage: Eukaryota > Metazoa > Chordata > Mammalia > Carnivora > Otariidae > Callorhinus > Callorhinus ursinus. The sequence continues at coordinate 4,876,962 of NW_027397099.1, forward strand.
TATAGCTGTAAATGAGAATTAAAAAGTTCAAAATTACCAAAAAATATGTTTCTTTTGTCTATTTTAAAGTATAAGGACCCAACCAATCCTTAGTCTCTCTTTCCTCCTCAAGCCATCTGTATTTAAACAACTGTGAGCCAGGGACTGGACAGATTTTTGTTTCCTGCCAGAAGTTTAGCTGCCAGACACCAAAGCAGCAACATGAAACTAAAAAATGTTAAAAATTTAAGTTGCATTCTTTGTTTTGGGAAACATATCTCTGTGGATTCTTTTTCTTTTTTTAAAGAATTTATTTATTTATTTGAGAGAGAGCGAGCGAGAGAGCACACAAACGGGGGGGAGGGGCAGTGGGAGAGGGAGAAGCAGACTCCCTGCTGAGCAGGGAGCCTGATGGGGGGGCTTGATCCTAGGATCTTGGGATCAAGATCTGAGCTGAAGGCAGACGCTTAACCATCTGAGCCACCAGGCGCCCTTCTCTTTGGATTCTTAAAGAAGATATGGTGAGGGGCGCCTGGGTGGCTCAGTCGTTAAGCATCTGCCTTCAGCTCAGGTCATGATCCTGGGGTCCTGGGATCGAGCCCCGCATCAGGCTCCCTGCTCGGCGGGAAGCCTGCTTCTCCCTCTCCCGCTCCCCCTGCTTGTGTTCCCTCTCTCGCTGTGTCTTTCTCTGTCAAATAAATAAATAAAATCTTTAAAAAAAAAAAAAAGAAGATATGGTGATCCCAGATGCCAGTAAAGGGCCTAATGAATGTTCTTGGGCTCCCCAAAGGAACACAGGGCACTGCAGACCTTCACATTGAGGACACATCCCTGAAAGCACATTCTGTGGCCAAGACTAAAACCAGAGCCCAGCAGCCCTTAATGTGGTCACCAATCACTTCATCAAGAAAATGGGCAGGAAACACACAAGTGAGAAAGACAGTGTGGATATGGTGGCTTTGGTAGAAATCCAAGGTGGGGTCTTACTAGTCATTGGTATCACTGCTTGAATTATCACTGTGGTTGTAAGGAAAATATCAAGCAATTACTAAAGAGTTGAAGAATTATGTCATTTTGACAACATTTAAAAAACTGTCCCTCTGCCAGTGTTAGAAGATGACCCACGGAAATGCTGCCTATGCAGTTCTAAAGCCATGGAGATCCCTCACTTTCCAGAAGCAACGGAAAGAAAGGTAAATTGTAAGACACTCTGCCCTTTAAACATTTTCTCTTTTTATAAAATTCTATAAAACTGTTTATAAAATAAAATACATAGAAAACAGGAACAAAAGTAAACTGACTTGGAACCAAGATAATAAAATTCATTCAAATCATATTAGAAACTCTGTGCCTTCATTTTGACTATTCTTTGTTCTTGTTAAAATGAAAAGCAATCTGGAAATATCTATACATATATATACAGTACATACACACAAACATATACAAATGAAGCCCATATAGACTAGCCACAAGAGGGCGCTTCAACAATGAAAAGACACTACCAGGTTTATTTCATTCGGTAAGTACTGGGCACACATTTTCAAACTTTTCAAAACAAACTCCTACTCAAAATTATTCTTATTTCTCTAAAGCCATAAGCCTTGCCAGATGCCCACATTTTAAGGGTCTCTCTCCATATCTTAGACTCTAAATCTTCTGAACTAGAGGGTTAGTGCGTCTAGTACTTAGTAAATGAGTCCTTATACTATCACATACAGATTAAAAAGATGAACAGCAAAACTGCCATGCTGTACACAGGGTGTTATGATGCAGCCATGTACAAGGCTTAGGAAAATTTTACTACTGAAACAGAAAAACCAGGTTCTTCCATCATGATCATTTTAAGCTGCCATATTTTAGAATATTTTTGAGTCTGGGGGCGTCTGGGTTGCTCAGTTGTTAAGTGTCTGCCTTTGGCTCAGGTCATGATCCCAGAGTCCTGGGATCCGCATTGGGCTCCCCACTATGCAGGAAGCCTGCTTCTCCCTCTCCCACTCCCCCTGCTTGTGTTCCCTCTCTCGCTGTCGCTCTATCTGTGTCAAATAAATAAAATCTTAAAAAAAAAAAAAGAATATTTTTGAGTCTGGCCCATACGATAACGGTTTTCACTTTATTTTTTTTAAGATTAAAAAAACATATTTTATTTATTCATTTGACAGAGAGAGAGAACATAAGTAAGGGGAGTGGCAGGCAGAGAGAGAGGGAGAAGCAAACTCACTGCCGAGCAGGGAGTCCAATGCGTGGCTCGATCCCAGGACCCTAGGATCATGACCTGAGTGGAAGGCAAATGTTCAACTGAATGAGCCACCCAGGTGCCCCTTTTTATTAAGATTTATTTATTTATTTGAGAGAGAGAGAGGGCATAAGTGGGAGGGAGAGGGAGAATCCCAAGCAGGTTCCACACCCAGTGCAGAGCCCAATGTGGGTCTTGATCTCAGGACCCTGTGATCATGACCTGAGCTGAAATCAAGAGTTGGATGCTCAACTGAGCCACGCAGACGTCCCTGGTTTTTACTTCAAAACAAAATATAACATTTCCATGTAATTACTATTAGAAACGGTATGTCAGGATCTATACCTAGAGAGACTTCCTTAATTAGCTCAGCAGCAGCATGGCAACCCTGAACAAGTATCCTGGTCCAAGTTGACAGATCCCGATGTGTCTCCACCCTGAAGAGATGCATCTCAATGCCCTGCCGAGAGCCTGTTCTGGTAGCAAAGGTAAGGTCAGATCCAAGTGAGGGTGATCGACATCCGGAGCCAGAATGAACCAACCTAGGACCACAAAGAGGGCAAAGATCAAAAGTAATTAATGTACTGGTATAGGAAAATGTCAGCAATTTATGCTAATAAATAAGCAAAGAGTTATAAAAGTCATCTGCAGTTTTTGGAAAAGTATGTTTCAAAACAATATTATAGTCTTTGAAGTATATACTGTTGTTTTCCCATAAAATAACCCCTTGAGTCACAGACAGAACACTGGGCTGGATGAGCTAAGGCCAAATTTTCCATTGGCTTTTTTATGCTCTGAAAAGGCTGTGCATGTCAAAAAAAAATGTTCAATCTTGGTTAGGAAGTGTTAAGCCCCCACACACGAACAGCCTCCCTTACTATCAACATCACTCACTAGATGGTACTTTTTTTTTTTCTAACAAGAATGAGCCTACACTGACACATCATAATCACCCGAAATCCACAGTTTATTTTAGGGGTCACTCCTGGTGCTGTACATTGTACAGGTTTGGACAAATGTGTAACAACATATATCCAGCATAATAGACAGAGTATTTTCAATGCCCTAAAAATCCTGTTTGCTCTGCTTATTCATCCCCTCCCCCTCCTCCTAGCAACCACTTATCTGTATACCTTTTACTTCCTTTTCTTAACTTAGTGCATTTGCAAGGATTGCTGGTATGATGTTGAAAAGGAGTGGCAAGAGGGGGCAGGACCTCCTTGCCTTATTCCTGATCTCAGTGGGAAAGCTTTGTGTTTGTCACTATTAAGCATGATATTGGCAATAGATTTTTTGTAGATAGTCTTTATCAAGCTGAGAATGTTCCCCTCTATTCCTAGTTTACTTTTTTTAATCACGAACGGGTGTTGGATTTTGTCAAATGACGTTTCTGCATCTCTTGATAGATTCATATGATTTTTCTTGTTGAGCTTGTTGATGGGATGGATTACATTAACTGATTTTCGAATATTGAACCAGCCTTGCATATCTGGGATCAATCCCACTTGGTCATGATGTATAAGTCTTTTTATACTTTTTTGGATTTGATTTGCTAATATTTTGTTGAGGACTTTGCATATATATTCATAAGAGATATTAGTCTACAGTTTTCTTATAATGTCTTTGTCTGGTGTTGGTATTAGGGTAATGCTAGCCTCACAGAATGAGTTAGAAAGTATTCCCTCTGCTTCTATCCTCTGAAAGAGATTGTAGGGAATTTCTTCCTTAAATGTTTGGTAGAATTCACCAATGAACCCATCCAGGCCTGGTGCTTTCTTTTGGAAGACCTTACACTTTCCACAAAAAGTAACTCAAATGGATCTTAGATCTAAATGTAAAACGCAAAAGTATAAAACTTCCAGAAGACATCGTAAGAAAAAATCGAGGTAATCTAAAAAGATACAACACCAAAAGCATGATTCATGGAAAAAAAATTGGTAAGTTGTACTTTCTAAGTTAAAAACTTCTGCTTTGAAAGACACTGTAAAAGAATGAAAAGACAAGCCACAGAATAGGAGAAAATATATGAAAAACACATATCTGATAAAGGACTAATATCCAAAATATACAAAGAACTCTTAAAATTCAACAATAAGAAAAAAAAAACCCATTTAAAAAATGGGGGGGGGGGGGGCAAAAGACTCACTTCTTAGTACATATCCAAAAGAATTGAAATTAGATTCTTGATATTTTACATCTATGTTCATAGCAGCATTATCCACAATAGCCAAGAGGTAGAAGCAACTTACATATTTGTCTACTGGCAGAATGAATGACTAAAGAAAATATGGTATACACATTCAACAAATAATTATTCAGTCTTAAAAAGAAGGAAATCTTGTCATATATGCCAACACACATGAACCTTTTAGACATTATACTAAGTGAAATAAGCCAATCACAAAAAGATAAATACTGCCTGACTCTACTAATATTAGCTACCTATAGACCAACTCTTAGAAACAGAAAGTACAATGGTGAGTTGAAGCCAGTAAGTCATATCAGCGACTGTGCATCTCAGGGTTTTAATGAAATTCTTACATGAACATTTCATCTAACTCCTGATTGACTGGAGAAGAGACCATTATTTCTGATAAATGTTGTACCTGGGGATTTTGCAAGTCTAATCTGTTCTAAAAGCTTTTATTTTTAGGCTGTGAAAATTCTGATAAGGATGAGACATAACTGGGGTGCTTGGCTGGCTCAGTCAGTAGAGCATGTGATTCGACCTCAGGGATGTAAGTTCGAGTCCCATGTTGGGTGTAGAGATTACTTAAAAATAAAATCTTTTTTTTTTAAGATTTTATTTATTTATTTGACACAGAGAGAGAGAGCACAAGGAGGGGAGTGGCAGGCAGAGGGAGAGGGAGAAGCAGGCTCCCCACTGAGCAGAGAGCCCGCTGTGAGGCTCGATCCCAGGATCCCGGAATCATGACCTGAGCTGAAGGCACTCAACTGACTGAGCCACCCAGGCACCCTTAAAAATACAATCTTAAAAAAAAAAAAAAGAATGAAACATAGTAATTTCTGTTCCTAAATAGCCAGTGAAAACTGATTTCCTAACCGTTGGAACTACTTGACTAAACTTTTGACTCCCATTTACTTCAGATGTAATACTGGTCCACTATATTAACAAAACAAAAATGATGTGCCATCTTTTTACTTTGAAAAGTGAGTTCCAACTCATTCGGATGGGGGGTAGGTAGTGATGATCCTGAAATATTTTTAGATGTAACAAAATGAGAGCTTGAATTAATCGTTTTGGGGAAAAGGTTCAAATCAAGTATGAGACAGCAATGACACAAAGTACAGAAGAGAAAAAACACTGAGAAACAATTAGCAAAAAACCTTAGAGTTTCTATCATACACTGTATATACTCGGCCCCATGAGATGGTCCTAAGAATAGAGTTTCAAGGACAAAGAAAAGAAATATAACATACATGAACTAAAAACTATTTTCATAGGAAAAGAGCAGAATACTGCCTAAGAAAGTAGTGAGTGTTAACAAAATATATATATATATATATATATTTAAGATTTTATTTATTTGACAGAGAGAGACAGAACGAGAGAGGGAACACAAGCAGGGGGAGCGGGAGAGGGAGAAGCAGGCTTCCTGCCGAGCAGGGAGCCCGATGTGGGGCTTGATCCCAGGACCCTGAGATCATGACCTGAGCCGAAGGCAGATGCTTAATGACTGAGCCACCCAGATGCCCAACAAAATATATTTTAAAAATCCCTTCAACCGGGGCGCCTGGGTGGCTCAGTTGGTTAAGTGACTGCCTTCAGCTCAGGTCATGATCCTGGAGTCCCAGGATGGAGTCCCACATCGGGCTCCCTGCTCAGCAGGGAGTCTGCTTCTCCCTCTGACCCTCTCCCCTCTTGTGCTCTCTCACTCTCTCTCTCAAATAAATAAATAAAATCTTTAAAAAAATAAATAAAAATAAATAAAGTGCAAGGTTGAACATCCAAAAATCAATATGCTAATACACCATATAAACAGGTAAAGGACAAACCCACATGATCATTGTATTAGACATGGAAAAAGCATTTGACAAATTCCATACCCTTTCATGAGGAAAACACCCCTCACAAACATGGAAGAGAAGGGAACTTCTTCAACCTGATAACGGCATCTATGAAAAACCCATAGCTAACATCATGCTTAATGCTAAAGGACTGAATGCTTTCCCCTTAAGATCAGGAAAAAGACCAGGATGTCTGTTTATGCCACTTCTATTTAATATTGTACTGGAGATTTTAGCCAGAGCAATTACGCCAGAAAATGAAATAAAGGGTACCCAGAAAAGAAAGTAGTACAACTACCTTTTATTTGAAGATGACATGATCTTGTACATGGAAGTCCTAAGGAATCCACTAAAAACCTATAGACTAATAAACGAGTCAAGCAAGAATGCAGATCAAGACATAAAAATCAATGTATTGGGGCACCTGGGTAGCTCATTCGGTTAAGTGTCTGACTCTTGATTTCGGCTCAGGTCATGATCTCAGGGTCGTGAGATGGAGCCCCGCCTTGGGCTCCATGCTGAGCATGAAGCCTGCTTAAGATTCTCTCTCTCCCTCTCCCTCTGCCCCTCCCCCCCCAACAAAATCAATGTATTGACTGTATATAGTAGGAGCGAACAATCTAAAAAGGAAATTAAGAAAAAAATCCATTTGCAATAGATCAAAATGAAAAAATACTTAGGAATAAATTTAGCAAAAGAAGTATAAAACTTATACTAAGAAAACTACAAAACATTGCTGAAATAAATTAAAGACCTAAGTAAATAAAAAGATACCCTGTATCATGGACCAGAAGACAATGTTTTTAAGATGGCAATATTCCCTAAATTGATCTACAGATTCAAGGCAATCTCTATCAAATTCCATCTTTTTTTCCCCAGAAATTGACAAGCTGATCCTAACATCCATGTGAAAACGCAAGGGACTCACAATCACCAAAATAATTTTGAAAAAGAACAAAACTGGGGGATTCACACTTAAAACTTACCACAAAGGTATAAAATTGAGAGTCCAGAAAAAAACCCTCACAGTTATGATCAATTGATTTTTGCCAAGAGAGTTCAATGGAGAAAGAATGTCTTTTTAACAAATGGTACTGTGATAACTGAATATTCCCAAGCAAAAGAATGATATTTGATCACTACTTCACACTATACAAAAATTGACTCTTTATGGATAAAAGAATGAGTGTGAGAGCTAAAACTATAAACATTTTTTTAAAAATACTTTTTATTGATTTATTTGACACACACAGAGAGAGAGAGAGCACAAGCAGGGGAAGTGGCAGGCAGAGGGAGAAGCAGGCTTCCCAATGAGCAGGGAGCCCGATGTGGGGCTCGATCCCAGGACCCTGGGATCATGACCTGAGCCAAAGGCAGCCGCTTAACTGACTGAGCCACCCAGGTGCCCCTTAAAACTATAAAACTTTTAGAAGAGTACAGAAGAGTAAATTTTTGTGACCTTGGATTAGGGAAAGCCTTCTTAGATATAACACAAAAATGCAAGAGAAGACTGATAAATTGGACTTCATCAAAATTAAAAACTTCTGTGCTTCCAATGACACTGTCAAGAAAGTGAAAAGACAATTCATAGAACAGGAAAAATATCTGCAAATCATATATTTGATAAGGTATTTGTCTATAGAATATATAAAGAACTCTTACAATTCAATAATAAAAAGGCAACCCAATTAGAGGATCAAGGATTTGAATAGATACTGCTTCCAAGAAAATATACAAATGGCCAGTAAGTACATGAAAAGATGCTCAACATCATTAGCTATTAGGGAAATAAAACTTAAAACCATGAGGATGTGGGGGTGCCCAGGTGGCTCAGTCGGTATCTGCCTTTGGCTCAGGTCATGATCCCAGGGGTCCTGGGATCAAGCCCCACGTCAGACTCCCTGCTCCTCGGGAAGCCTGCTTCTCCCTCCTCCTCTGCCACATCCCCTGCCTATGCTCTCCTGCTCTCTCTCTGTCAAATAAATAAATAAAATCTTAAAAAAAAATAAAGTTAAAAACAAATAAACAAACATGAGGATGGAGAGAAAATGGAAAACTCACACCGGGCTGGTGAGAATTTCAAATGATATAGTGCCTCTATTAAACAGCCTGGTACTTTCTCAAAAAAATGTTAAACATAGAGCTCCATATGACCCAGGAATTCTATTCCTAGCTATATATGCCCCCAAACCAACATATGTTCACATAAAAACTTGTATATGAATATTACAGCAGCATTATTCATAAGAGTCAAAAAGTGTAAATAAGCCAAATGGCCATCAACTGGTAAATGTGGTATATCCATACAATGGAAGATTATTCAGCCATAAAAAGAAATGAAGCTGAGACACATGCTACAATATGGATCAACCTTAAAAACAGTATGCTGTGGGAAAGAAACCAGACGTAAAAGGCTACATATGATTCCATTTATATGAAATGTCCAGAATAGGCAAATCTATAGAGATAGAATTAGATTCCTGGTTCCTAAGGGCTGGTGGAGGGGAAAATGAGAAGTGACTGCCAATGGGTAAGGATTTCCTTTTTAGGGTGATGAAAGTGTCCTAATATTGATTATAGTGATGGTCACACAACTCTGGGAACATACTAAAAACCATTAAATACTACACTTTGAATGGGTGAATTGTATGGTATATGAGTTATCTCAGTAAAGCTGCTAAAAAAATAACAGTGAAGGGGTGCCTGGATGGCTCAGTCAGTTGAGCATTGGACTCTTGATTTTGGCTCAGGTCATGATCTCAGGGTTGCGGGATTGAGCCCTGTGCTGGGCTCCATGCTCAGCTGGGAGTCTGCTTGTCTCTCTCTCCCTCTGTCCCTCCCCCACGCTCTCTCTTGCTCTTTAAAATAAATAAATAAATCTTCAAAAAAAAAGAACACAGGAGATAGAATTCATCAATCTTTTATTAAGCTAGATATAAAGAGATCAGCAAAAAATACAAAACAATGCCACTCTTCACATTAATTTTTTTTTGTTTTGGAAAATATTATTTTAATTTAAATAAGTTAATATTGAGACATGATAGGTTTTTTTACTTTTATTTTTTAAATTAATATTTTTTAAATTTCTCAGTTTTAATTTCTAATTATAGTAAATATCAATCAGTATAACCCAGATAAGGAAAAGCAATTTTGTGTTTTCATTAGTTTTTAAGAATATATAAAGGTCGTCAGACCAGAAAGCTGGCAGACTAGGACTAGTTTAGTGCTTTTCAACTGGCTACACATTTGAATCATCTGGATAAGTTTTTATTAATAAGAATAAGATTGCCTGGGCCCCACCCTAGACCAGTTAAATCTGAATTTTTGAGGATCTGAGCCAGACATAAGTAATTTTTTAAAGCTATGCACCAGGTAATTCTAGTGTATATCCAGGGTTGAGAACTAATGTGATTAACTTGGCTAAACCAGTTGGTAGATTAGAAGAAATTACCTTTTTCTTGAAAGACACACTGTTGCCTTTTATCTGAACCAATACTGGCTTTTGACAACTAAAGGAAATGTAAAGGAGCATCCATTTGCCCTAAGAAGAAGTCCTTTTGCTCAGTATGCCCGGGTGGCTCAGTCGGTTAAGCATCTGCCTTTGGCTCAGGTCAGGATCCCAGGGTCCTGAGATGGAGCCCCACAGCAGGAAGCCTGCTTCTACCTCTCCTCCTCTGCTGCTACCCTCTGCTTGTGCATTCTCTCTCTCTGACAAATAAAATCTTAAAAAATAAAAAAGTCCTTTTGCTCAAATTACCATTAGAGGAGTGAAGGATGGAACCAGCAAATTTTTTAGAAAAATATTATATGGCCTACAATGAAGCGAAGAACAAGCTTTTTTTTCCTTTTTTTCTTTAAAGAACAAGCCATTTTATTTATTGCTCTTTAAGGTACAATCCTCATCCAAATTTTCAAAAGTCCTACATGAAAAACATTGTCTGAGAGTGATTTTTTTAAAAGATTTTATTTATTTGAGAGAAAGTGAGCGAAAGGGAACACAAGTGGGGGGTGGGGGGGATGGGGGAGAGGCAGAGGGAGAAGCAAACTCCCCTCTGAGCAGGGAGCCCCATGCAGGGTTGGATCCCAGGACACTGGGATCATGACTTGAGCCAAAGGCAAACGCTGAAGCTTAACCTTAACCAACTGAGCCACACCGGCACCCAAAAGTGCTGTTTTTTAAACTGCTGCTTCTACACTGGAGCTCCTTGGGTGGTTTCTTGTGCTGTCTCTTTAAAGGGTGGGGACTCAGCTTCCTAACGCCCTTGGGGCTCTCCAGAGCTGAGCCCACTGATTTTTAAAATTTCAGGCTTTAAGTCCGACTGGTTGTAAAATCTCAGGAAATTCGGCCCCTCTCCCTTTCAAAGGCAAATGTTATGGGGATTTGTCTTCCCTGTGCAGGCTTCCTGATGTGATAGTCTGTTTCTTGCCCTGTGGCTGCGCCTGTAACTAAGGGCATTAAAAAATTAATGAGAAGAGTGGCATTGTTTTGCATTTTTTGCTAATCTCTATATATCCAGCTTAATAATAACTAGCTTTCCCGACCATGTCTCTGCCCTTCCTACCCTCTTCAATGCAACCTCTTCTCTGCCTTTAGTTGTGGTGTTTGTTCTACCAGCCTTTGGGTGTTTTCTGAATTATTTATGCTGATGTATTATCCAGCTGTATGTTTCTGTGGGATGAGGTGAACTTAGGGTCCTTCTACTCCACCATCTTCCCAGCCTCTCTCCACAAGTTGTTTTCTCAAGTAAAAAATGGTGGTCCATGAAAAATCACAGCTAGTTCAACTAGCAAGTCAACCACACATGTGTTTTTGAGACAACCATCATACTTCAGTACGCAGCCGAAGTGCTTTTTTGAGTACTTCCCACCTCATCTTATAGAATATTAAGAAGATGAGGACTCAAGGGTTAAGATTAAGTAAAACTGAATTTTTACTGCTCCAACAAAGACATTTTGAGGTGAAACTGGCATCCCCACCCCCACAACGCCCCTCAAGTCCATACAGTTTGGTATGGAATCGACTACCTTGATTCATGCTAAGGCACCAGCAATTTTATCAACCCTCAGTACAAATGTCAACAGGGAAAAAAGCAAGTAACATCTTAGTATTAGTAAGAAAATAGTTTGGAACTCAAAGACCCCCTGAAAAGGGGATCCTCAGAGGTCCATGAAGTATGCTTTGAGAACTGCCTCACTGAGCTGATTCCTATAGAACCAACATGCCAATTGAACATCAGTTATCTCAGCAAGAGTTAAGTTTCAAAATTATTCCACATGTGATCCAAGTTAAGACAGCATGGGCAAAGCAACAGGGTGGATTCTACCATATTCAGTTTGATTGCTAATCCCATGTCAGACATTAAAAAATATAAGTCTGGGAGAATTTTTCCTACAGGTTTTGATTATGAAATATTTGGCAGAGGAAATCTAATTCAAACCAGGTGCTGGACTCTTGCTGAGCAGCAGTCAGTTAGAACACACTGCCAAAAGGACCCCTTCAGTGGGGAGGCCAGATGAGCTCATGCAAAGGCGTTTTTAGCAGGTTTTGCCCCCTAAATCCCCTAAGCGCAACACCACTCAATTTTCCACATTGTAAAGTAGCCACACTTTCTTTGGATCTTTTTCTATTCCAAAGAAAGTTTATAGGAAAAGACTACAAAATGCACATCCTGCATTCCTTTAATTTTAAAACAAAAATTTTAAAAAATCAAATAAAAATCTTCTTCATTTATCACTCTCAAATTCCTCACCAGCGTGAAAATACCAACTATTAAGTGTACACACACACATATCTTGGTTTCTAAGAATCTGTAAATGTGCAAGCCAATAAAGGATATTAATTTATATTACCCTAACAACATTCTTTGATTTTCAAACTACAATTAACTCTTATTTTATTAGGGACTACCTACTTTTGTGGGTAATCAAAGTCCTTGATTTCTTTTCCTTCCCTATGTGTTTATACTATCTTCTTTTTTTCTTTTTCTCATCTACTCATAAGAATATGTTCCAAAGTATTAGAAGTAGAATTAATGAAAGTAAATATGCAGCCCTTTCTCATTACTCATAAGTCTCAAACCCTATCTTTCCCCCACACCAAAAAGACATAAACCTACCACTTTCTGGCCTTGCTGCTCTCTGTGGCATACCTCCTGGTCTGGTTCCATCCTTTGGTTTCTCTCAGTGGCCAAACTCTACCCCGCTACGGGAGGCAAAGGATGATTAAGCCCCACTTAGTTCTACCTTGCAGTGACTTCAACCAATTCCATCTCGCTGACACGACCATATGGAAAAAATAAACCTCTCATCTGCCTGTCATCTTTGCTCCTAATCTACTGGTACTTCCTGAACAAGGAGTAAAGAATCCTTGCTGCAACATGAATTAAACTTATTAAGAAACAACATGTTCAGAGAGCTACAGGCTCCACCCATTTAATTTATGGCCAAGTTCAATTTGCATGTCTAGGTTGGTCCAAATAATACATTTGAATTCCTCACATTTAACATGAAACTTTCACTATTTATAAAAACTATTGGGTAGAGCTAAGCTCCTCTTTTAACAATGGCCAAATCAACCCAATTACTTTTTACATAGAATTCCTCTTTGACAGATTTTCACTTAATAATAAATAATAATTATTATAATTAAAGCAGCTAACACTTACTTATGCACTTACAATGTGTCAGGTACTATTGTAGCATTTTACAAGTATTAACTCATCTGATACTCACACCCACCCTATCTCATTAGTATTCACCAAACAAATTAATTGTACAGCAAAGAAAGACTAGGTAACATGCTGCCAATTACCTACTATAAGTGGCAAAATAGGGACTCAAATGCAGTCTATTAAAGATTGGTACTAGTTTCTTCTATTACATCTTTGGGGTTTTTGGGGGGAGGGGTTGTTTCAATTATAATAGCTTTACTGAGATATAATTAGTGGATTTTAACATACTCAGAATTGTGCAACCATCACCACATTCAATTTTAGCACACTTTCATTACCCCAAAAAGAAGTCCTATACTCATTTGTCATCACTGTCTATTTTTGCCACAATCCTTGGCAATGACCAACCTACTTTCTATTTCTATAGATTTGCCCATTCTGGACATTTGAAATAAACTAAATCATATAATATGTGGTCTTTTGTGTCTGGCTACTTTCACTTAGTATGTTTTCAAGGTTCATCCATGTTGCAGAGTATATCAGAACACATTCTTTCTTTTTTTTTTTTTTTAAAGATTTTATTTATTTATTTGACAGAGAGAGACAGCTAGAGAGGGAACACAAGCAGGGAGAATGGGAGAGGGAGAAGCAGGCTTCCTCTCGGCAAGGAGTCTGATGCAGGGCTCGATCCCAGGACCCTGGGATCATGACCTGAGCTGAAGGCAGGCGCTTGACGACTGAGCCACCCAGGCTCCCTCTTTTCTTTTCTTTTTTTAAAGTAAGCTTCATGCCCAGCAAGGAGCCCAACGTGGGGCTTGAGCTCATGACCCTGAGATCAAGACCTGAGCTGAGATCAACAGTCAGATGCTTAACCAGTGAGCCACCCAGGCGTTCCTCATGTAAAAGTGTTAGTGTGGACATAGTTTTCATTTCTTTTGGGTATACAACCTACAGGTGGAATTGCTAGGTCGTATGGTGACTATGTTTAGCCTTTTGAGGAACTGCCAAACTGTTTTCCACATGCACCATTTTACATTCCCATCAGCAGTGTAGGAGGGTTCCATTTTCTCCATTTCTTAATCTACACTTGTTATTGTTTGTCTTTTTAATTATAGCCATCCTTATAGGTGGGAAGTGGTATCTCATTGTAGTTTCAATTTGCATATCCATCATGGCTAATTATGTTGAGCATCTTTTCATGTGCTTATTAGCCATTTGTGTATCTTCTTTAGACAAATGTTTTTTAAGATCCTTTCCCCATTTTTTAATTGGGTAGTTTACCTTTTTTATTACTGAGTTATAACAGTTCTTTATATTTTCTAGATACCAGTCCCAAATTAGATAAATGATTTGCAAATATTTTCTCCTATTCTGTGGGTTGTCTTTTCACTTTCTTGATGGTGACATTTGAAGCATAAAAGTTTTTAATTTTAATGAAGTTCAATTTATTTATTTTTTCTCTTGCTGCTTGTGCTTTTGGTGTCCTATCCAAGGTCTGCCTAAGCTAAGGTCACAAAGATATACTCCTGTATTTTCTCCTAAGAGTTTTATAGTTTCAGCTCTTAAATTTTATTTATATCTTTTCCTTATTTGCAAATTAATGCCACACTGATAGTAGACACAGAACCACCCTATTTCCTTCTTTAGTACCAAAGTGCTTCGGTGGTCTAGGCCCCGTCCAGTCAATGGCCAGGAATTATTTGTTTATAGGATTCTACTTTCTAGTATTGAACAAAGGCTCATCTATGGGATGTCACAGATTTCTGCTCCATTTCTCCAGTGACACACAATTAAGGAAACGTCTAAGGATAAAGCTACCCTCCTTGCATTCTATGATCATATCTAGAGTATAAGCTTCTTCCATAAAATTTGAACTTAAGAGATCTCTTTCATCATATTCATAAACTAAATCTTTGGGAAATACAAATTTAATTGTTGTAATTACAACTACTGAGGTATGTCATGTTTTCATAGGATTCCTGTCATGCTCCCAATGTAAGTATGAACGAGAAACTATAATTTAAGTAATAGAATTGAACTCAATTAAAATTTATTGAGGGCCCACTATATGCAAAGCATTATGGGAGTGCTGAGATGACTAAGTCATAGTTCTTGACCTCAAAGAGGTTATAATTTAGTGGGGATTAAAAAAAAATCCAGAGGGGAAAAAAACAAAATCAAACCAGAGAACTGATGATTAAATTCAGTCTTTCTGCAGAACCCTTATATCCTCAAGGAATTAATTAATTCTTAGGCTCAACAAATCCTTTATTTCTATTCTGTGATCTAGGTGCTCCAGCTCTAAATTACAGAGAAATTCCTAAAAGCTATGTGAAAACTATATTTTATAAAAAGAATGATATATGTAAGAGAACTTGGAAAGTTGAAGGAAATCCTATATAACGTGAAAGTCTTCCTGTAATTTAAAGAATACTCTTCCTCAAGTGACTCTTTGTCAACTCAAAGCAGGAAGTCCCATCACCATTCCTACCCCCAACCACACCGTTCCCTGGAGGACATACCAGATTGTCCCATCATGTAGCTTTTTTTACTACCAAATACTTTTCTGTGGAGCTCCTTTTTTAATGTATAGTTTTTGAGTTACTTCAAAACCGGATTATTTTTTTAAGCTCAAATAATGCTAAATGTGAATATGTTTTCTAGTTTCAGACTAGTTTCTAGTTACCTCTTAAGACATCTTGGCCCCCAAATCTATATATCTCTATTCTTTTCCCTGCCAACTTTCCACATCTGGCATGCTAGAAACTTCCTGTTGCTTCAGGTCAAATCGATGTTTATTTGCTGGCATCACAATTATGTGCTCTTACACTAGAAAGAGAATTGAAGAATATTTTGCTGAGTTGTGTGGTTTATCTACAGTACCACATTCTGGTTTAAGTGATTTCATCACTCAAAAGGCTACCCCAGGTTCAGTGGTTTTCTAGTCACAGTCAATAAAGTAAAGGAAAAAAAAACCCTACTATTTATCTTTATGACTAAGCAAGACTTGAAGGGAACAGTTATAGGAAGCTGTTTCAACAACTTAAAAAATGCTAAATGACAGAAAACGTTTACTGAGCTGGAAGCTGCAAAATAATCAATAAGGTTGTGAAAGGAAAGTTTTTGTCTCAAACATCTATATCCGCTACTTAAATGCTATTTTAGGTACCTAAGATAATAGAATTCACTTTAAATTTTTTTGGTAGAGTTAGAATAGGATAGCTACTTTATTTTTTTGTCTTTAGACTTACCTTGTGGCAACAAGAGGGTAGCTATGACACGGTGATGCCCAGGCATCCCTTGTCCATGGCATACAGTCATAAAGCAGCAAATCCTTCTCAGTCACAGCCATGAGGACAGGTCTCCATTGTTGTCTTCCACCATCTAGTTTTGCCTGTTACAATGGTAAAATCCAGAAAGCAGAGCTAACTATAATGATATGTATCTGTAAAAGTCCCTTCAGCGATGGTCTCACATGGGTCTCCATTTTGTTCCCTGAACCTAACAGGCTTGCAGAACAGGAAACATCCCATCAGGTTCCTTTCCACTGGCTGGGATTCTCCAACGGGAGGTGTGAGGTGGTCTGTTTAAGCTGTAAAAGCTCTCTGAGTGAGAGACATTATCTAGTGATAGGACTCTGTTTTTAGAGTTCCCCATTAACTTTAGGAAGTTTCTGTTTCTGTTTCAAATGTACCATTGCATTTACCTGCATAAAGTTCAGTTACCTCTGTGAGGATTTAAAAATGTAGGAAAACACCACTATTTATCCATATTGTCAAGGATCCAAAGCCAAAAAGCAAAAGACTATGCTGAACAAAATCCCTGGTTTATCAAAACATTTCCCCCCATGAAATGACAGACAGGGAATACTTAACAATAGCGTTATTTTTACACAGATCCTAAAACAAAAACAAAAAAACACAGATGCTTAAGGGGCGCCTGGGTGGCTTAGTTTGTTAAGCGTCTGCCTTTGGCTCAGGTCATGATCCCAGGGTCCTGGCATCGAGCCCCACATTGGGCTCCCTCCTCGGCGGGAAGCCTGCTTCTCCCTCTCCCACTCCCCCTGCCTGTGTTCCCTCTCCCGCTGTGTCTCTGTCAAATTAATAAATAAAATCTTAAAAAAACAAAACAAAACACAGATGCTTCAGCTATCACTGATGGCTTCAAGGAGAAATCAAAATGATTAATCACTTGTCTCTTACAGAGTTGCCTTTAAAGCTACTTCTTATTTTCTCTTCCTTAATGACTTCTGAAGGTCATTTGGACATGTCAGAGCCCCTTAAGAATGTATCTATAATCTGAAAAGTGGCCTGAGTGGTTCGGTTCTGTGTTATAACATCTATTACTAGAACTTTCCCCTCATAGTTAGAGCCACAAACTGATTCCAGGAGTCGGAAATGAATTCTAGCCAGTGAAGTGACCCATGTTCTTGCATGTGCTGAAAGCACAAAATATACGACCCTACTCTGAGATTCCAGCAAGGTATTGTAGAAATAATACTCTATAATACCTGGAGGGAAAATATCAGTTCCAAGGAGGTTCTTTTAGATTCTTACATTTTTGGGTCACAGAAAACCCAAAGGGATTTTAAGTCTTTGTCTCTGAGATTGTCATGAATAATATTTCAAAGGGGAAGATATGGTCGTCTTCCCTTATCCACAGTTTTGCAGTTCCTGGTTTCAGTAACCTACAGTCAACCATAGTCCTGAAGCAGATGATCCTCCTTCTGACATGTGGTCAGAAGGTGAACCATAGCCTAACGCTGTCACACTGCCTGCACCATTCACCTCACTTCATCTCACATCATCATAAAAATCACTAATATAGTACAATAAGATATTTGAAAGAGAAAGAGACCACATTTATATAATGTTTATTACAGTAAATTGTTATAATTGTTCTATTTTGTTGTTAGCTGTTGTTACCGTCGTTAATCTCTTACTGTGCCTAATTTATAAATTAAATTTTATCCCATGTATGTATGAGTAGGAAAAAACAGTATATATAACATTCGGTACTATCTGTGGTTTCAGGCACCAACTGGGGGTCTTGAAACATATGCTCCATGCATAAGGGGACTACTATAATGTAAAATCTATCTTCCCAAGAGGTTAAAATGGCACTCTGACTTTTTTTTTCTTTTCTTAAAGATAGGGAGAGAGGGAGGAGGGGGAGGGGAAAGATAGAGGGAATGGGAGAGAGATCCTAAGCAGGCTCCATGCCCAGCTTGGAGCTCAGTGCAGGGCTCAATCTCACAACCCTGAGATCATGAAATGAGCCAAAATCAAGAGTCAGATGCTTAACTGACTGAGCCACCCAGGCGCCAAGCAATCAAACTTTTTAAAATTAATTTTTCCCCTAAGTTATGAGAGAGTTTGAAGGCTAGATCAGAGTATATGCATTTGGAAAACCTAAATTAAATGTATTTCTTCCCAAAGAAGATATTTTAGGCAATAAAGGAAAACTGCTAATACCAATAGAAGCAGTATCTAATTTCAAGATAGAGAACTTTTTTTCAACTAACAATTTTTTTTAAAGATTTTATTTATTTGACAGAGAGAGACACAGCAAGAGAGGGAACACAAGCAGGGGGAGTGGGAGAGGGAGAAGCAGGCTTCCCGCTGAGCAGGGAGCCCCATGCAGGGCTTGATCCCAGGACCCTGAGATCATGACCTGAGCCGAAGGCAGATGCTTCACTAACTGAGCCACCCAGGCACCCCTCAACTAACAATTTTTTTTTAAAGATTTTATTTATTTATTTGACAGAAAGAGACAGTGAGAGCAGGAACACAAGCAGGGGGAGTGGGAGAGGGAGAAGCAGGCTTCCCGCTGAGCAGGGAGCCCGATGTGGGACTCGATCCCAGGACCCTGGGATCATGACCTGAGCTGAAGGCAGACGCTTAACGACTGAGCCACCCAGGTGCCCCAACTAACAATTTTTAAAAGCGTTTATTCTTCGGCCCTTTTGAGTCTTTAGTTCTTAGAGAATTTATTTTCCCTCTTCTACTTACCATTGCTGGAAAATGAAATGTCAATTTAAGTCATTCTGTTTGTGTATTTGTCTTAAGTTATAAGGATACTGTTTGCTTTCAGTGGAGTCAAAATGTTGCCTGCTATATATAGCATGTATTTTTGGTTGTGGTATCAGTACAAGCAGCCTTGGGGCTCCACTATTAAGGTTCTGGCCAGAGAACAAAGGGATACTAATGTTAGGGTTCTGGTTTGCTTGTGTTTCAACACCCACACATGCACACACCTGGCCAAACAGCCTTGTCCAAATTTTACTTTTTAATAAATAGAGTTGAATAACACTAAAGATGAAAAACTACTAATAATTACTATTCATTCCCTAAATCCTAATCCTATAAATCAGGTGATATACTTGTTATTTTGTTATTATGGTAGAAAACAGAGAGCAAAAACTAAATAAGCCATTCTGCTAATGCTAATTTAGTGTATATGTTCCTAATTTGAGTATTTGCACATTTTGAGAATTATCAGGAACAAATTAGGAACTGTTGAAACAGAGTTTTCTTTGGCTGTCCTGGCTTTTCTAATCAATATTCAACTGCTTAAAAATACTGGTTTTATAGGTAATATATGTCGCCCCATTTGGTGGACTTAAAGAAAATTCTCTTTAAAGAATATAACCAACTAAAAAGTAAACTATCAGTTACATAAAAATCAGTATCAGTGAAGAGACAGAAGTCCCTGTGCAGAGAAGAGATTATCTATTGTTTACCAAATATCTGTAGTATAGGATTTCCCTGTTTTAAGCAAACTCAATTTTTAACAATGTGAACAAAAAAGATAAACTAAGGAGAGATCACTTAAAGTTAAATAAATGATCCTTCCTAAATTTATCTCTGCAAAATGACTATCTTTTCTTTTTTTTCTTTTTTAGAGAAAGAGAGAGAGAGAGAAAGCATGAGCTTGAGCATGGGGAGAAGGGCAGAAAGAGAATCCTAAACAGGCTCTACACCAAGTGCGGAGTCCAACACCGAACGCCCGACTTGAGCTAATCCCAGGACCCTGAAATCATGACCTGAGCCGAATGAGCCACCCAGGTGCCCCACAACTATCTTTTTTAAGTATAACTGAAACAACTTCATTTATATGCAAGATTTTCAGTAAATACACCTCAGGCCAAAAGAAATGCTTACCTATAGTGAACAGATTATATAATCTATAATTATTTTGACCACTTTCATACTCAAAGAATTAAATAATCTTATAGTTAGAAAAAGCTTTGGCATTTACTGAGTTCAACCTTTATCAGATACATAAGCTCATTATAATACCTCTGAGAAATGTATCCAGTCTTGCTTGAACACCTTATTCCAACAGTGGCATCTGATTTGGATAACCCAAACAACTACTTCAAAAAAGTAAAAATAAAGAGTATTTTAGAAATAGTACATTGAGGGACACCTGGGTGGCTCAGTCGGTTAAGCGTCTGCCTTCGGCTCAGGTCATGATCCCAGGGTCCTGGGATCGAGTTCTGCATCAGGCTCCTTGCTCAGGGGGGAGCCTGTTTCTCCCTCTGCCTGCTCTGACTGCCGCTCTCCCTGCTTGTACTCTCTCTGACAAATAAATAAAATCTTAAAAAAAAAATAGAAATAGTACGTTGAATTAGTTCAGTGGTGCTATTTTTTAAAGAGATTAAACTTTTTTACTTAGTATTATTTCCCAACCTTGAGCTTGTCTTCTTGGACAATATTTTAAAATTAGTGATTTGTTTGCTTGCTTTTTGTATGCATAAGGATATACACAAAAAAATTACTGAGCATCTACTATATACATAGCATTAGGCTAAGTTCTCTGGGGGCAATAAAGATTTGGGAAAAAATGTCCTCCCATCTTGCAAGAGCTCAAAATTGATTGGAGGAAATACCACATAAATATGGTCCATCACATATTATGATGAACTGGTGGCTTTGTTTTTCTCCTTTCTACTTGTCTTTATGTAGCATAAACCAAACTAATTTCACTTTAAAAGTTTAACAGCTCTCATATATTGCTGGTGGCAATCTAAATTAGTTCAACCCTGATGGAAGGCAATTTGGCAAAATTTATCAAAATTACAAACGCATATGCCCTTTGTGGTTCTTTAAAAATATGTCCACAAATTCTTTACTACTCTTCCCTTTAAGAGGTGGAGCCCTTGGTGTAGAGTGGACTTAGTAACTTGCTGATGAAAAGAATACAGTAGAAGAGACTAGGTCATAAAAGGCACTGAGGTTTCTAGCTTGTTCTTTCTCCCAGATCAGTCACTCTGGGGAAAACCAGTAGCCATGTCTTAAGGACACTTAGGCAGCCCTGTACCAAGGTCTGCATGGCAAGAAACTGAGGCCTCCTGCTAACAGTGAATGAATCATGCTGGAAGTGGATGGCCCAACCTCAGTCAAGCCCTCTGACGACTGCCCCCTGGCACACAGCTTCACTGCAACTTCACGAGGGGTCCCAAGCCCGAACCACCCAGCTACACCACTGCTGTATTTCTGATCTTCAGAAACTATGTGAGATAAATATTTGTTATTTTAAGGCCACTAAGTTTTGGAGTCATTTGTCATATAGCGATAGATAACTAACACACTCTTGGACCCA
The DNA here is from genome assembly GCF_003265705.2 of Callorhinus ursinus. Lineage (NCBI taxonomy): Eukaryota > Metazoa > Chordata > Mammalia > Carnivora > Otariidae > Callorhinus > Callorhinus ursinus. The sequence continues at coordinate 4,898,481 of NW_027397099.1, forward strand.
GCACTTTTGGGGACTTATCCTCCAGGTACAGAAATATCTCCTACTCTCTAAACTCTCAATATCCAAATATAGTAACTGCTACATCAGTTACATTTTTTGATAAATCCCTTACTAACCAAAGTTTTACTACTCACCCCCAGAAACTTAAGAACCAAATATATTGAGATAATACGGGTTCCTTTGTTATCTGATCTATCTGAACTTGGAAACCAAAGAGTTTGGATAGCACATGTGTGGAAGAACAAATTACAAGGTTATTCACTGTACCATCCTTTATAAGGGCACAAAAGATTATAACAGCAAAACTGGGAGGAGTGCTTATTTAATTGCGGCCATACGATGGAAACCCATACAGTTGTAAAAAAAAGAATGTTCTCTCTGCATTAATATAGAAAGATCTCCAGAATATATTGTTTAATGAAAACAAGAGCAAGGTATAAAGTAGTATGCATAATATGCTGTCTTCTTTTATAAGAGAGAAAAAGAAGAATATGGGTTCATATTTGCTTTTATTTGCATAAAGAAACTCTCAAAAGATTTGCTAGAAAGGAGTGAAAAGCGATTACCTCTCTGGGGAAAAGGAGTAGGAACTGGGTGGATGGGGGACAGAAAGGAGAGTAAGATTTTTCACCAACTAACTTTTTTTTTTAAGATTTATTTATTTGATACAGAGAGAGAGAGAGAGAGAGCACAAGCAGGGGGAGCAGCAGGCAGAGGGAGAAGCAGGCTCCTCACTGAGCAGGGAGCCCAATGCGGGGCTCAATCCCAGGACCCTGGGATCATGACCTGAGCTGAAGGCACACACTTAACCAGCTGAGCCATCCAGGTGCCCCACCTATTAACTTTTTATTCTGACCTGTGAACCACGTGAATGAATGTATTATCTTTAAAATCATGAAGATTTCTAACATTGCTGAAAGCACAGAACAACTACCACTCAGTTGAGTTTTTCAAGCAGCATATAAAAATTTAGAAACAATGAATTTATACAACTCAACACCCAAAAAAACAAATAATCCAATTAAAAACTGGACAGAAGACATGAACAAACATTTCTACAAAGAAGACATCCAGATCGCCAATAGACACAATAAGACACTCAACATCCCTCACCAGGAAAATGCAAATCAAAACTACAATGATCTATCACCTCACACCTGTCAGAATGGCTACACTCAAAAAATACAAGAAACAACAGGTGTTGGCGAGGATGTGAAGAGAAAAGAACCCTCTTACACTGTTGTTGGGAATGAAAACTGGTGTAGTCACTGTGGAAAACAGCATGGAGGTTCCTCAAAAAATTAAAAATGGAACTACCCTAAAATCCAGTAATCAAACTACAGAGTATTTACCCAAAGAATACAAAGATACTAATTTGAAAGGATATATGCACCCCTCTGCTTATGGCAGCATTATTTATAATAGCTAACCTGTGAAAGCAGCTCAAGTGCCATCGATAGATGATTGAATACAGAAGATGTGGTATAGGGGCGCCTGACTGGCTAGTCAGTGGAGTGTGTGACTCCTGATCGCCAAGGGTTCTAAGTCTGAGCCTCCTGTTGGGTGTAGAGACTACTTAAAAATAAAATCTTAAAAAAAAAAAAAGATGTGGTACACACACACACACACACACACACACACACACACACAATGGAGTATTATTCAGCCATAAAAAGAATGAAATCTTGCCATTTGCAGCAACATGGACAGAACTGAAGTATAATGCTAAGTGAAATAAGTCAGTGAGAGAAAGACAAATACCATACGATTTCACTCATATGTGGAATTTAAGGAACAAAACAAATGAACAAAGGAAAGAGGCAAACCAAAAAACAAACTTTTTTTTATGAGGATAAAAAGTGCATTTTATTTTTTTAAGATTCTATTTTAATTCCAGTTAGTTAACATACAGTGTTACATTAGTTTCAGGTGTACAATATAATCATTCAACAATTCCATACATCACCTGGTGCTCATCACAAGTGCATTCCTTAATCCCCATCACCCATTCAATCCATCCCTCCACCCATCTCCCCTCTGGTAACCATCAGTTTGTTCTCTATAGTTAAGAGTGTGTTTCTTGATTTGTTTCTGTCTCTCTTATATTTTCCCTTTGCTTGTTTTTTTTTGTTGTTGTTGTTTGTTTCTTAAATTCTACATATGAGTGAAATCATATGGTATTTTTCTCTGACTGACTTATTTCACTTAGCATCTTACTGCCTAGCCCCATTGATATTGTTGCGAATGTCAAGATGTCATTCTTTTTTATGGCTGAATAATATTCTATTGTGTATATATACCACATCTTCTTTATCCATTCATCAGTCATTGGACACTCAGGCTACTTTCGTACCTTGGCTCTTGTAAATAATGTTGCAATAAACATAAGGGTGCATGTAACCTTCCAAATTAGTGTTCTTATATTCTTTGGGTAAATACCCAGTACTGTGATTGCTGGATCATAAGGTAGTTCTGTTTTTAATTTTATGAGGAATCTACATACTATTTTCCACAGTGGTTGCACCAATTTGCATTCCCACCAACGGTGCACAAGGGTTTCTTTTTCTCCACATCCTCCCAATACTTGTTTCTTGTATTCTGGGGGGGAGTTGAGCTGTATAAGTTCTTTATATATTTTGGCTAACCCTTTATTGAATATGTCATTTGCAAATATCTTCTCCCATTCAGTAGGCTGCCTTTTAGTTCTGTTGATTGTTTCTTTTGCTGTGCAGAAGTTTATTTTGATGAAGTCCCAATAATTTATTTTTGTTTTTATTTCCCTCTCCTCAGAAGACCTATCTAGAAAGATGTTACTACAGTTGATGTCAGAGAAACTACTGCTTGTGCTCTCTTTTAGGACTTTTATGGTTTCATGTCTCACATTTAGGTCTTTTTTTTTTTTTTAAAGATTTTTATTTATTTATTTGTCAGAGAGAGAGTACACAAGCACGGGGAGTGTCAGGCAGAGGGAGAAGCAGGCTCCCTGCAGGACTCCATTTCAGGACCCCGGGATCAATACCCAAGCCAAAGGCAGCCACTTAACTGACTGAGCCACCCAGGTGTCCCTCACATTCAGGTCTTTAATCAATTTTGAACTTATTTTTGTGTATGGTGCAAAAAAGTGGTCCAGTTTCATTCTTCTGCATATAGCTGTCCAGTTTTCCCAGCACCATTTGTTGTAGAGACATTCTTTTTCCCATTGGATATTCTTTCCTCCTTTGTTGAAGATTAATTGACCATATAATTGTGGGTTTACTTCTGGATTTTCTATTCTGTTCCACTGATCTATTTTTGTGTCAGTACCATATTGTTTTGATTACTACAGCTTTGTAATACAACTTGAAGTCTAGAACTGTGACACCTCCAGCTTTGCCTTTCTTTTTCAAGATTGCTTTGGCTATCCAGAGTCTTTTGCAGTTCCACAAGAATTTTAGTATTCTCTGTTCTAATTCTGTGAAAAATGCTGTTGGTATTTTTTTTTTAAAGATTTTATTTATTTATTTGACAGAGAGAGACACAGTGAGAGAGGGAACACAAGCAGGGGGAGTGGGAGAGGGAGAAGCAGGCTTCCCGCGGAGCAGAGAGCCCGATGTGGGACTCGATCCCAGGACCCTGGGACCATGACCTGAGCCGAAGGCAGACGCCCAACGACTGAGCCACCCAGGCGCCCCAAAAATGCTGTTGGTATTTTGATAGGGATTGCATTAAATGTGTAGGTTGTTTTGGGTAGTATAGACATTTTAACAATATTTAGTTTTCCAAGCCACAAGCATGATATGTCTTTCTTTGTCATCTTCAATCTCTTTCATCAGTGTTTTATAGTTTTCTGAGTACAGGTCTTTCACCTCTTTGGTTAGGTTTATTCCTGGATATCTTATTATTTTGGGTGCAATTGTAAACGGGATTTTTTTTCTTAATTTCTCTTTCTGCTGCTTCATTTTTAGTGTATAGAAGTGCAGCAGATTTCTGCACACTGATTTTGTATCCTGTGGATTTTACTGAATTCACTTATGAGTTCTAGCAGTTTTTTGGTGGAGTCTTTTAGATTTTCTATATAGAGTATCATGCCATCTGCAAATAGTGAAAGTTTTACTTCTTCCCCACCAATTAGGTTCTCTTTTATTTCTTTTTGTTGCCTGACTGCTGTGGCTAGGATTTCTAGTACTATGTTAAATAAAAGTGATAAGAGTGGACATCCATTGAGTATGACGTTCGCTGTCGGTTTTTCATATCCAGCCTTTATTATGTTGAGATATGTTCCCTCTACACCTACTTTGTGGAGGGATTTTATCATGAATGGATGTTATACATTGTCAAATGCTTTCTCTGCATCTATTGAAATGATCATATGGTTCTTATCCTTTCTCTTATTGACGTAATGTATCACACTGATTGATTTGTGAATCAAAGCACACTTGTAGGGGCGCCTGGGTGGCTCAGTCGTTAAGCGGCTGCCTTCGGCTCAGGTCATGATCCCAGGGTCCTGGGATCGAGCCCCACATCAGGCTGCCCGCTCAGCGGGAAGCCTGCTTCTCCTTCTCCCACTCCCCCTGCTTGTGTTCCCTCTCACTGTGTCTCTCTCTATCAAATAAATAAATAAAATCTTCAAAAAAAAAAAAAAAGCACACTTGTAACCCGGGAATAAATCCCACTTGATTGAGATGAATGATTTTTTTAAATGTATTTTTGAACTTGGTTTGGTAACATTTTTTTGAGAATTTTTCATCTATGCTCATCAGGGATATTGGCCTATAGTTCTCTTTTTTAGTCGTGTCTTTATCTGGTTTTGGTATCAGGGTAATGCTGTTCTCATAGAGTGAATTTGGAAGTTTTCCTTACTTTTCTCTTTTTTGGAATAGTTTAAGAATAGTTATTAATTTTCCAAGAAACAGATTCTTAACTATAGAGAACAAACTGATAGTTATCAGAAAGGAGGTGGATGGGGGATGGGTGAAATAGGTGATGGGGTTTAAAGAGTAGGCTTACCATGATAAGCACTGAGTACAGAACTGTTGAATCACCATATTGTACACCTGAAACTAATATAACACTGTATGTTATCTATGCTGGAATTAAAATAAAAAACTTTAAAAAATTTAGAAACAATGATAAACATAACTAAAATACTAAAACTTTTAAAGTCGTAAGTACTTATACCATGATTCTCATTAGTTTCTTCTCTGCTTAGTTATCCTAATTATGCTTCCTACAAATTATCAGAGTGCTAATTCTGTGTTCTAATTTATTATAATTATTACTTGAAACATTTATAAAATTTCAGAGCTCAAAAGAAAAGACAGATTAGTGGAGTCCAATGTTGGTCTCCACACAATCCGCTGATGAGTTACCAAACAAGACTGCTAGACCCCACCACAGATCTATCCAATCAGAACCTCTGCTGAGGTGGGGCATGGGGGGCCAGACCTCACAAACTCTAGTTAAAACAAAAGACAACTGTACATTTGGCTGATGGCTTGTAAAATATTTTGCATATTTTATATTTTCTCAGAACAGAAGAGTAAGCTTTCTGTCCCTGAAACTGGCAGAAGACTAGAACAGGGGTTGTGAAACTATGACCTATGGGCCAAATGCAGCCCAGTACCTGTTTTTGTACATAAAGTTTTATTGAAACACAGCCACACCTCTCCATTTTCATACTGTCTACCACTGTTCTCTTGCTGGAACTGCACAGTCAAGGAGTTGTGACACTATCAGGCCCTTTGCAGAAAAAGTTTGCTGATCTTATTCTAAAATCATGAAAATTATTCTCTGTCATTAAGGACGGAGATGGTAATAAGAATCTCTTTTTAGTTATGTTGTGTTGATGACTATCATGACAGTCAGTTCTTCTGGTGGAGGTGATAATTAGCAACAAATAACTAAATGGTAGGGAGGAGAAACACAAAACCAACAAACAAAAGATCTGCAAGCTAGATATCCAGGACCTGACTGCATGATAAATATTATAAATATATGAAATGGGGGAACCACCTTGGCTCTGAATGGTGACCCAGTGAGACCTTGCCCTGCCTCTCAACCTACCTGTTCTGCCAGCCAGGCAATGTGCTTGACCTCCTTGCTGCCTCCTGCTGTACTGGTTGCACCAAGCATGGCATTGAGTTCAGCCAGTACCTGTGGGAGGAGAGCCATTATGTTGGTGTGGATAGCTACGAACCAGGAGTGTGCTGTAGCTGTATCCTTGCAGCGTAGGATCAACGTGTTCCTGCTATCAGGAGAATGTAGTTCTATCAATCTGTGTGGAAAAAGAAAAAAAAAAGTAAGCTAGATCAGAAGTCATCAAACCTGCCAGAGTGTAACATACATAACTGGCAATCTATTTTAATTTTACATTCCGGAATAGAGATACTTTCTCTTAATTCCTTAGGGCCCAATTTCAGAGAAAACCACATATGGAATGATAATCATCAGAAAGACTAACTGCTGGGTCTGCTGTTTCAGTGTGTTAATTTAATGATCTAAAATGAAGGAACCTATTGTATAGTCTATAGTAAAACACCTTACTTTGCTTTAATTTCCATGTCAAAAAAATGGAAAGCATGCTTGTTGAATGTCATAGGCACATTGTAAAGAAGGAAATGATATTTTTTTAAATACTTAGAAAATTCTGGTATAAGGTATTGCTAGGTAAATAAATCTGACTGCCAAAGAGTGAACTGAAATTTCCACCATGTGGAATAAAGAAAAAAATAACTAAAGAATATGATTCCTTATGAAAATCTAAAACTTGATGAGCTTAAAAAGTCAAACAAATAAATTAACATATATACACTTCTGTGTTCTAACAGTGAACATATGTATCTTTCAAAAAGGGAAAAAGATAAAGCTCTCAGAAGTGTTTTTCATGGTAGGCTAGAAAGTGACAAACTGCCACTGACCAGGTACAGATCTTTTTATTTTTCATCTTTCTGAAGACAGTTTTTGCTGCCTTGAAGCAAGGTCATGAGATCCTGCACCACCTGTCAAAGATAAGCAGTTTACATGGATACTAGCATGCCTGCCCTGAAGCTTGCGCCCCTCTCTCTTGCTACTTTTCTAAACCCTTTATGATTCCAAGTATTTCAATTTGCCATATTTAGTATGGCAAATATTCACTGCCATTTCAACTCTGGTCAGTCTATCATTTCTTAAGTGCACATTTATTGAGCACTTACTATATGCCAGCTACAGTGAGACACTGACATTGGAGATACAGTGGTGAAAAAAATAGTCTTTACCCTCATTGGACCTATTGCCTGATAGGGAAGGCAGAAATTTAACAATTAATATAATTACAGGTTATAAAAAGTGCTCATATAAAGGACTGTGATAACTACCACGAAGTTCTTGTCTAAGGGAAGCAAGGTGGTAGGGGCAAAGCAGCACTGCAATGGAGGCCTCTCTACCTCTGAGGCACACTTACCCAGCTAGTGTCATGCTTTGAAACAGGTTATAAACACATCTATTTCATACTTATCAACTCACCTATCTAGTCACCTGCCCTCCCACTGAAATTAGTCACCTAGCTACCTGAAAGGCTAACCACCAGTTTATCCATGTTTTATATGCCTTCAAAGTTCTAGGGCAATAGCCAAAGGGCCAAGTAATTCTAGAAAACAGCCACAACATAAAATAAGATCTGGGAACAGTCTTGAGCCCATAGAAAGCTCATATTAGTCAGGAAAAAAGCTTTAGATAGCAAGTCATAAACAATTTGAGCTATTTGCTTTTGTTTTGTTCTTCCATGCTGGGTGCGAAACCTGCTTAAGATTCTCTCTCTCCCTATTCCCCCCCCCAAAAAGGTAAAAACCACCTAAATGTCCACCAATGGAATGGATAACCAAATTGTGGTATTATACCAAGAATGGAATATTACGCAGCCTTAAAAAAGAAGGAAATTCTGACACATGCTACAACATGAGTGAAACTTGAAGATATTACGCTAAGTGAAACAAGCCAGTCACTAAAGGGGAAATATTGTATGAGTCTGCTTATATGAAGTATCTAGAGTATTCAAACTCATAGAAACAAAAATTAGAATGGTAGTTGCTGGGGGTTAGGAGGACAGGGGAATAGGGAGTTGTTGTTTAATGGGTACGGAGTTTTAGTTTTGCAAGATGAAAAATTTCTGGAGATTGTTGCACAAATATACTTAATACTACTTAACTATATACTTAAAAATCGTTAGGATGGTAAATTTTATGTTATGCATATTTTACCACAAATAAAAATTGTAATATAAATTAGAAATAATCTTATGGTGGGATGTAAGATGGATTACAGTAGAAAGAGATATGGCCTGGGGAAATTTAACTGGACCCAGGAAGGATGAAACTACACAGAGCTTACCAGTAGGATAGACTCTTATGCAGGAGGAATTCCTCCATCCTAAAAGCCCAGCAAAAGTAGAAAGAGGAAGATAAACAAATAGCTTAATATCCATATTAACCTTTATTTAGTCCTCTATGATATCTTATCATATCTATTCTTTTTGATGTTATTTTTCACTATATCAACTGTTGCTACCATGATCCTTAAGATACCTATTGGTTAAAAAATTGGTTATATTCTCTAGAAGAAAAACAGCTATTCATTTGTTATGGGAAGATTTAAAATGGTACATTACACTCAGTAACAATAAAATATCGCACTAAAAGGCAGAATCATTTCTGTGCTAATTCTTTTGATGAGTTAATAATTGTATTATATAGAGCAACTGCTCAATCATTAAAGTAGCGAAACTTATTTCAAAGTTACTTAATGATAAGTAGTTATCTATAAAATTCAATGCTAGATTATTTGATAATGTGTGAAAGCAAGTTCTTGTTTATTTTATTACTTAGACTAATCTTAAGAAGAAAAAGTATTTCCGGTATTTCTAGAACTTCCTATATAACACAGCAATTGAGCACACACATTTGGTTTACTCCTTCCTGAAATCCCACTAAAAACAGTTAAAGGGGATTTTTAAAAAATTTATATATATATATATATTTTAAAGATTTCATTTATTTGATAGAGAGAGTGAGAGCAGGAAAACAAGCAGGGGGAGTGGAAGAGGGAGAAGCAGGCTTCCCACTAAGCAGGGAGCCTGATGCGGGGCTTGATCCCAGGACCCTGCTGAGATCATGACCTGAGGCGAAGGCAGATGCTTAATGACTGAGCCACCCAGGCGCCCCTTAAAGGGGATTTTTGAAAAACTTAATGGACTTTTTCTTTTAGCAGTATTAGGTTTACATAAAAAAACTGAGTAAGAAGTACAGAGAACTCCCAAACACCCTTCCCTGCCTCTCCACAATACACCCTATTATTAACATCTTGCATTAGTGTGGTCCATTTGTTACAGCTGATGAGCCAGCCAATACTGATAGAATATTATTTACTAAAATCCCAGTTCACTCTTTGTGTTGTATATTCTGAGTTTTGACAAATGTATGCCATATATCTACCATTACTGTATTCTACAGAATCATAATTTCACTGCTCTAAAAATCCCCTGTGCTCCACCTATTGATTCCTCCATCACTCAGGCCCTGGCCCTGACTCCTGGCAACTATTAATCATTTTACTGTCTCCATGGAATCGTATAGTATGTCACTTTCTCAGACTGGCTTCTTTCACTTAGCAACATACATTTAAAGTTCCTCCATGTCTTTTGTGGCTTGGGAGCTCATTTCTTTTTCTTTTTTTTAATAAAAAGATCTACCATTATTTTTTTAATTTAAATTGAATTAATTAACCTATAATGTATTATTGGTTTATTTGACAGAGAGATTGACAGCAAGAGAGGGAACACAAGCAGGGAGAGTGTGAGAAGGAGAAGCATGCTTCCCGCCGAGCTGTAAGCCCGCAGGGGGCTTGATCCCAGGACCCTGAGCCGAAGGCAGATGCTTAACGACTGAGCCACCCAGGCACCCCATGTATTATTGGTTTAAGAGGTCAGGTCTGTGATTCATCCATCTTATATAATACCCAGTGGTCATTACAAAACATACCCTCCCCAATGTCCATCACCTATTTACCTCATCCTTCCACCCCCTCCCCTCCAGCAACCCTCGGTTCGTTTCCTATGAGTAAGAGTCTCTTATGGTTTGTCTCCCTCTCTGGTTTTGTCTTGTTTCATTTTTTCCTCTCTTCCCCTATGATCCTCTGCCTTGTTTCTTAAATTCCACATATCAGTAAGATCATATGATAATTGTCTTTCACAGATTGACTTATTTCGCTTAGCATAATACCCTCTAGTTCCATCCACGTTGTTGTAAGTGGCAAGATTTCAGTTTTTCATGGCTGCATAATATTCCATTGTGTGTGTGTGTGTGTGTGTGTGTGTGTGTGTGTGTATACACACCACATCTTCTTCATCCATTCATCTGTCGATGCACATCTGGGCTCTTTCCATAGTTTGGCTATTGTGGACATTGCTGCTATAAACATGGGGGTGCAGGTGCCCCTTTGGATCACTACATTTCTATCTTTGGGGTAAATACACAGAGGTACAATTGCTGGGTCATAGGGTAGCTCTATTTTCAACTTTTTGAGGAGCCTCCATACTGTTCTCCAGAGCAGCTGCACCAGCTTGCATTCCCGCCAACAGTGTAAGAGGGTTCGCCTTTCCCTGCATCCTCGCCAACATCTATTATTTCCTGACTTGTTAATTTTAGCCATTCTGATCAGGGTGAGGTGGTATCTCATTGTGGTTTTGATTTGTATTTCTATGATGCTGAGTGATGTTGAACACTTTTTCATGTGTCTGTTGGCCATCTGGATGTCTTCTTTGCATAAATGTCTGTTTCATGTCTTCTCCCATTTCTTGATTGGATTATTTGTTCTTTGGGTGTTGAGTTTGATAAGTTCTTTATAGATTTTGGATACGAGCCTTTTTTTTTTAAGATTTTATTTATTTGTGAGAGAGAGAATGAGAGACAGAGAGCATGAGAGGGAGGAGGGTCAGAGGGAGAAGCCGACTCCCTGCTGAGCAGGGAGCCCTATGCAGGACTCGATCCCAGGACTCCAGGATCATGACCTGAGTTGCTTAACCAACTGACCTACCCAGGCACCCTGGATACTAGCCTTTTATCTGATAGGTCATTTGCAAATTTTTCTCCCATTCTGTCGGTTGTCTTTTGGTTTTGTTGACTGTATCCTTTGCTGTGCAAAAGCTTTTTATCTTGATGAAGTCCCAATAGTTCATTTTTGCCTTTGCTTCCCTTGCCTTTGGAGACGTGTCTAGCAAGAAGTTGCTGCAGTTGAGGTCACAGAGGTTGCTGCCTGTGTTCTCCTCGAGGATTTTGATGGATTTCTGTCTCACATTTACATCTTTCAACCATTTTGAGTCTTTTTTTGTGTATGGTGTAAGGAAATGGTCCGGGTCCAGTTTCATTCTTCTGCATGTGGCTGTCCAATTTTCCCAACACCATTTGTTTAAGAGACTTTTTTCCACTGGACAGTCTTTTCCTGCTTTGTCAAAGATTAGTTGACCATAGAGTTGAGGGTCCATTTCTGGGTTCTCTATTCTGTCCCATTGATCTATGTGTCTGTTTTTGTGCTAGTACCAAACTGTCTTGATGATGACAGCTTTGTAATAGAGCTTGAAGTCTGGAATTGTGATGCCACCAGCTTTGCTTTGCTTTTTCAACGTTCTTCTGGCTATTCGGGGTCTTTTCTGGTTCCATACAAATTTTAGGATTATTTGTTCCAGTTCTATGAAAAACTTTGATGGTATTTTGATAGGGATTGCATTGAATGTGTAGATTGCTCTAAGTAGCATAGACATTTTAACAATATTTGTTCTTCTACCCATGAGCATGGAACGTTTTTCCATTTTTTTGTGTCTTCCTCAATTTCTTTCGTGAGTATTCTATAGTTTACTGAGTGAGAGCTCATTTCTTTCTATTGCTGAATATTATTTCGTTTTCTGTATGTACCAGTTTTTTATCCATTCACCTACTGAAAGACTTCTTGGCTGCTTTCAAGTTTTGGCAATTATGAATAAAGCTTCTATAAATATTTGTGTGCAGGTCTTTGTGTGAAGGTAACTTTTTAACTCTTTATGGGTAAATACCAAGGGGCACAAGTGCTAGGTCATATGGTAAGACTATGTTTAGCTTTGTAAGAAACTGCCAAATTGTCTTCCAAAGTTGCTGTACCATTCTTCATTTCCACCAACAATGAATAAGAGTTCCTGTTGCTCTGCATTCCTCTACAGCATTTGGTGCTGTAGGTGTTTTGGATTTTGGCCATTCTAATATGCATATAGTGGTATCTCATTGTTTTAATTTGCAATTCCCTAATGATATGTGATGTTGAGCACCTTTCATATTCTTATTTGCCATATGTATTTCTTCTTTGTTGAGGTGTCTGTTCAGATCTTTTACCCATTTTTAATTCAGTTGGTTTGTTATTGTTGAATTTTAAGAATTCTTTGTATATTTTGGATACCAGTCCTTTATCTGATAAGTATTTTACAAAGATTTTTCTCCCAGCTGTGGCTTGTCTTTTCATTCTCTTAACAGTGTGTGATGGTTAATTTTGTGTGTCAACTAAAATGGGCTAAGGGATGCCTAGATACCTGGCAAAACAATATTTCTGGGTATGTCTGTGAGGGTTTTTCTGGAAGAAATTAGCATTATCAAAAGACAATAAAGAAAATGGTCTTTGCCAATTTGAGTGGGCATCATCCAATCTGCTCAGGGTACGAATATAACAAAAAAGTGGAAGAAGGGTGAATCTGCTCTTTGCTTCAATTGGGCTATCCATCTTCTCCTGCTCTTGCACACTAGCACTCTTGGTTCTTGGGCCTTTAAACTCAGACTATATTATACCACTGGCTTTCCTGGTTCTCCAGCTTACAGAGAGCAGATCATGGGATTGGCCTTCATAATGGCATAAGCCAATTCCTATAATCTATCTCTCTATCCATCCACCCATCCAACCATTCATCCATCTATCCATCCATCTATCCTACTGGTTCTGTTTTCCTGGAGACCCTGTTATACAGTGTCTTTTACAGAGCAGTTTTTTATTTTCTTGAAGTTCAACTTTTTTTATCATTTTTTTCTTTTATGTATTGTGCTTTTGGTGTTGTATCTAAGAAGTCATCAGCAAACTTTAAAGGGGATTGGTTGATTGATTTGATTTTTTAAAAAATATTTTATTCATTTATTTGTCAGAGAGAGAGAGAGAGAGAGAGAGAGCACAAGCGGGGGGCGGGGCATGGCAGGCAGAGGGAGAAGCAGGCTCCCTGCTGAGCAAGGAGCCTGATGCGGGACTCCATCCCAGGACCCTGGGATCATGACCTGAGCCAAAGGCAGAGGATTAACCAACTGAGCCACCCAGGCATCCCTTGATTGATTTGATTTTAAATAATCTCTACCCCCAATGTGGGGCTCAAACTCATAACCCCGAGATCAAGAGTCACATGCTCTACCAACTGGCCCAGAAGCCAGGTGCCCCTAAAGAGGACTTTCAAGAAGCATAATCTTACAAGAGAGAACACGAGAAAAGCAACTACAACAAAATTTTGGAAGGCGGCAAGCAGACAGGGGAGTTGGAAGGCGGCAAGCAGACAGGGGAGTTAAATGACTGAGCAGACCTAAGAAAAGTGGGGAGTAAAATCCCAGTCAATCCATGTTGCAGAATCCTGAAGAGGATGGGGAATTGGAGGCACCAGTTACCTCTGGGAGTGGGAGTAAAGCACACAGCTAAAATAAAGAAGCTGGCTGCAAGTCTGTTCCAGCATTCCCCACACCCAGCAGCCAGTGACTGCCCCACCCTCAACCCAGACAAAGATTCATATCCACCCTCATCCCACTAAACTGAGTAGGAGAGCCAGTGATAGCCCTAATTCAGTCCCTATATCAGGCTAGTTGTTTGGGCCTATTTATTTCCACCTGGTTGCTTTGGCACTGTAACCAGCTTAACATCCTTTAAACACATGCTAAAAAGTTTAGTCGCAAAACCATGAGAAATTTCTTTCACTCCTCCTACTGACCTACTTAGTACTAAAGATAGGTATCTGTTCATCCTTCCCTAGGCACAAAACGTTCCACCTTCTGAAAAAGCCTTTACACTTCATACTGTTTCTGGGACAGTCTCTCAGACTCCTCTGACACAGTCTAAACTCTGAAAATTCTGATGTCAAGGATCCTAGTTATTAATAACTAGAAGAATGGAAAATAAATCTTTTACAAAATAAAACTAAACCTGATTAAACAGATACTGGGACCATTAAGCTGGAAAAAGATGAAAACTGACAGTAAATTAGTTCACAAGGCAGGAGCACCAATTTTTCATGAAAAGAGAAATTTAAGTGTTTCTTAAGAAGGGATTGTGAAATAGAAAACTAACTAACAAGAAATTGAAATGAAACTCCAAAACAGAACTGATGATTCTAGGATCCAGAAGACTTTGCCTTTGGAGAAGGAACCCTAAAACTTTGATAAAGGGGACAAAGTATTTCAAAAAGTCTACTGCTGTTCTAAAAGAAAAATTCAAATGGAAACTCCGCTAATAAAAATTTAAAGGCAGTCTGCTAGTAATTGTTTGGGCTCACAGGAAAGAGGAAGAGACAGCTACAGTGTGAAGAGTTTTGGCCTCTAATCAAACCACTGAGGATTTCCTGAGAAATGCAAGTACATTTTGATCAGATGAATCAAATCAATGTTTAGGTACACTGGAACACAGGATTCTGTAAGTTTAGCCTGTTTATTTCTTCTTTTAGTAGTCTTTGACACAACTTATATATTTAATTTGATAATAATCATACTGTTTTATATGCCATAAAGCCAAAATTTACCTTTTACATGGAAAATAGCTAATGTGAAGATGACCAAGACTTCGTGAACCAGTTCAAGCTAACAGCTAATATTTTTGGAAAGCAGCATTTAAGAACACTGTGTCACTACTAAACTCCACACTGCCCACAGTGCTGTTTGGGAGGGAATGAGCTCATGTTCCCTGGACTTCATCATTATTTACTTAGCCTCCACTTCCCACAATGAACTGCTTAGAACCATCAGAAGCCCCTAGTGAGGTCTTGAGAATTCAAGCTGGAGGAATAGAACAAACTTCTTCCTCCTCCTCACTTACTCATGCTGATGGTCAGCACTTTTTTTCAGCTCTAGACACTGAAACTAAATCAAAGTAGTAAAACAGAAAAAAAAAGAAGTTTCCCTCTCATGTCAAGTAAATTTTTGGGTTAGCAAGTGAAACCTTGATATCAAGATGAAGGATGACTCACAAAGAGATTCTACTATACACCACAGGAATAGTTAATATTAAAAAGACTGACACCACCAATGTTGGTGAGGATGTAGAACAACGCAATCTCTCATACAATGCTGGTGTATTTAATTTATTAATAACAGTATTCATTTAAATGGCACAATCATTTTGGAAAAAAGACTAGCATTTAAAAAAACTAAACTTTTATTTAAAGATTTATTTATTTATTTGAGAGCGAGCCAGGGCAGGGGGAGAGGGAAAGAGAGAATCTCCAGCAGAGTCCTGCTGAGCAAGGAGCCCGACACGGGGCTCAATCCCATGACCCTGACATCATGACCTGGGCCAAAATCAAGAGCTGCATGCTCAACCCACTGGGCCACCCAGGCACCCCAGAAAATTAAACTATTTGACCCAGCAATTCCACACCTAAGAATTTACCAAAGAAAAATGAAAATGTATGCCTACAAAAGGTTGTACAAAAATATTCATAGTAACTATTGATATTAACTCTAAACTGGAAATAGCTCCCATCAATGGGAAAACAGATAACAAAACTGTGACATATAACACGATATCATTCAACAATAAAAGAGAAAAAAACTAAGGATATATGCAACAAGATAAATGAATCTCAAAAACCTTATGCTGAGTAAAAGAATTCTACCACAAAAGAGTACATATGATTGCATTTATACGAAATTTCAGAACAGCTAAAACTAATCTATAGTAGAAAGTCAGAAGAGTAGTAACCTTTGAAGGTGGGAGAGGGAACTGAGTGAGAAAGGGCACAAGAAAACTTTCCAGGGCTCGGGTTACATAATTGTATGCATTTGTCAAAGTTTATGATTTGTGCATTTTATTTTATGTAAATATTTTCTCAAAAGAAAAAACCATAATGAAACACTGAACTCTACTTATTTATATGCATACTTAAGTATTTAGAGGGAAATATATTAAAGCCTGCAATTCAGTTTGAAAAGTATCAAGAAAAATTAAAATGGAATGAAGGCTGGATAGATGGGTCAATCTGTGCTAAAGCAAGTAAAATAAAATATTCATGGTAGAATCTAGGTGGGGGGAAAATGAGTATTGAACATAGAATTCTCTGGCCCTGCTTTATGTTGGAAGATTTTTCACAATAAAATATTAGGAAAAAAGTAAAGAATGTTGGGAAACCACATGCCTACCAAGGGCTTAAAGAACAGAGTAAGTATTTTCCACATTAGAGAACATGTAGGCCTATTTCTTGTTCTGGGTTTTACAAGAGACTATGTTGAAGATTAAAATTTTCAAATAGAAATATGGTCAGTTATATAAAACTGCAACTTGATAAATGTTTTGCTCACAGATGTCCTAACAAAACTTATTTTTACTGTTCCTATGATGGACTGTTTTTTTTCAGTCCAATGTTGCAGCTGTGTTACTTGTCATGACATTTTCCTGAGACAGAGCTGAGATAAATTTAAGGATCAAAGAGCGCCAAGTGATTTTATAGATATTATCTTATTTATCCTTGAAGTAGTTCTAAAAGACTCTAGTTGAGCAAGCACTATTATGTCCATTTTACAGACGGAGAAAACAGGACAGAGAAATTAAGGGATTTATTTAAGGTCATAGGACACAAATGGCACCTATAATAATAGCATACTGAAAGCTTACTATGTCAATTTTACTATAATCCTTTTATTTAATCTGCACATAAGCTTTCATTTTATACAGCAGGAAACCAAGGCTTACAGAAAACAAATAGGTTGGCCAAAGTGACAAATTCCATCATCCTAACTTCTATCTAATTAGCTAATGGGTTCTGAACATTTTTTCTACTATGACATATAGGATAGATGTTCACAATCCTGTGGACATAACTGAAGTTATGCATAATTTTGCCAGGTACTGGTAATTCTACTGCTTCTCTTTTTCTCCAGAAAGCACAATGGAATGCAAGTAAGAGTGATAGAGAAATAACCTTGAATCTCTACCAATTTATATTTTACAAAAAGCAAATTATCTACAAAGTTTAGTATTTCAAGTAAAATGAGAAACAAATTACTTTGCAGTATTAAGACTGAGAATCTGCAATAGTCTGAATCTTCTAAGACTTTTCCTTGTATAGTAAGTATATCATGTTCCGGGAGACTGACCATCTTAATGAAGAGCAAGGTGTGATACAAATCTTGTAGCCTAAACTGCCCTCTCCAACTGGTTCTGAAGACCTATTTCAAACGTGATCATGCACCAGATGTCTCTAGGATTTAGCATGAATGCTACAGAGAATGCAGCCCTGTATTTTAACGAAGGCCAAGGTTACTCAGCTCTAAAAGATGTCTAAATAGAAGGTAAAGTAGCACAACCTTCGGTGATGCAGCCAAGTCATATCCCCTTCTTCTTTTTTCCCCTCCACTCTCACAACCCTAAGTTCTGTAGAAACTCTGTAATACTTAGCCTTTTTTTCTAATACCCAGCTATATCAGCAGCACTACAGGTGTTAAAAACCTAACCCTTACTGTGATATTAGGAGATGGGGCCTTTGGGAGGTGATAAGATCATGAGGGCAGAGACCTCATGAATGAGGTAAGTGCTCTTATAAAAGACCCCAGAGAGCTTAGCTCTAGACTCTCCTGCCCTTGAGGACACAGCAAGAAGACAGCCATCTATGAATCAGGAAGCCGGCCCTCACCAGACACTGATTCTGCTGGCATCTTATCTCGGACTTCCTATCTTCTACCAGAACTATGAAGAATAACTTTCTGTTTGTTTATAAGCCCCCCCCCAGCCGCGCCGTCTATGGTATTTCGTTATAGCAGCCACAACAGACTAACACAAGAGATATCTATTCTCATTCTCAGAAATGATTTACGATGAAGAGACTTAGCCTGAAAATATTCCTCAGTCTGACAACCAGCTGACAAATTTAGTTGCTGTTTGTTCTTTATCACATTGTTTCTCTATTCTAGTTCCTTCTTTGTGGTCCCTACTAATTTTTTTAAGTCCATGATTAACCAAAGGCTCTACATAAATGTACCTCATTTGAAGAAAAAAAAATTAATTTTGATTCAAGAGGCAGAGGTGATTACTTTACAAATTAAATTCTTACTTTATGAAAAAAAATAGAGCAATTCTTTAAAGACCCAAATTATGTTGTATTTAGATATGATTTAATGTGCACACAATCTTTCACGAATAAATCTATATGTAACTTGAAACAATTTCTATAATATCTTGAACTTTTAAAAGAAAGCAAACAAAAACAATACAAATATATCAGAATATAATTTTTAAAATGTGTATACATAGTTGGCAGTTAAGACTTCTTTAAGCTACTCTTTCTTAAGAACCTACTATGTTCTGTGCAAAGAACCTGGCTCTGTGCAAAGGCTTCATATGTATTGTCTCGTTTAATCTGCACACTGAGTATTCTCCTTTTTTTTTTAAATTTTTTAAAAAGACTTTATTTATTTATTTGACAGAGAGCAAGCACGCAAGAGAACACAAGCAGGGGGAATGGTAGAAGGAGAGGGAGAAGCAGGCTCCCTGACGAGCAAGGAGCCCAATGCGGGACTTAATCCCAGGACCCTGGGATCATGCCCTGAGCTGATGGCAGACACTTAACCAAATGAGCCACCCAGGCACCTGTCTTTCTTTTTTTTAAACAGATAAGGATATAGTGGTTTATGGAGGTGAAAGCATTTGCTTAGAGCCTTCTTTTCAGCAGGTCACCCTAATTAGGATTGTCTGATTTCCACAAGAAGGTCTATCTGATTGCAGAGCTCAACTCTTTCTAGTATACCACACAACATATTACAGAGTAGGATCTTTAATGTCCCTATGGCCTAAAATGCCCAATGTTGGGGCACCTGGGTGGCTCAGTTGGTTAAGTGTCTGCCTTTGGCTTGGGAATGATTCCGGGGTCCTGGGATCAAGTCCCGCATCGGGCTCCCTGCTCAACGGAGAGTCTGCTTCTCCCTCTGCTCCTCCCCCTGCTCATGCTCTCTCTTTCTCTCTCTCTCAAAAAAAATAAATAAATAAACTTTTAAAAAATGTCCACAGTCACTCAACCTCTTGCTGTCTTCTTGTGATCCATCCCATCCTGACTGGACACCTGTCTGTGCATTCAGATCAGAAGAGACCATAAAAGTGAAAGTACATTATAAAAAGTCTGGCCCTTGCCTAGGTCTCTGGATAAGTTCATCTCTCTCTCTCCCTTTTTCCCCCTAATGTCTAGTCTAATTAGGTTTACCAGCACCATTTCATGCAATCACTGAAGACAAGGTCAGAGAACCCAACTGGTTATAGAACTATAAGGGACATAAGAAATTATTCAATCCAACTCTCTCTTTTTACAAATAAGGAAACTCAAGTCAAGATATGCCAACTTGGGGAGACGAACCATGAGAGACGATGGACTCTGAAAAACAAACTGAGGGTTCTAGAGGGGAGGAGGGTGGGGGGATGGGTTAGCCTGGTGATGGGTATTAAAGAGGGCACATTCTGCGTGGAGCACTGGGTGTTATGCACAAACAATGAATCATGGAACACTACATCAAGAACTAATGATGTAATGTATGGTGATTAACATAACAATAAAAATTAAAAAAAGAGAGAGAGATGCCAACTTGCCAGGGTCACACTGCTAGTTGATGCAGCCATATCTATAATCAGATCTCTGACTCTATGTTACCTACAATATAAGGAGTTTCCATCTGAGGGGACATTTAAGATTTCTTTAATAATGTTTTTAAAATTATAAAGTAACTTCATAGTGAGAAAAGTACTAAAACTCCAGGAAAGTATAAAATGAACAGTAGAAGCCCCTTCTCTCCTTCTACCTTCTAATCTTATTTCACTCCCTGGGAGTAACCAGCATTAAATTTCTTGTGTGTTTGTCCCAAATTTTTCTGTATATGTATATGTACATATATTTGTGAAGCAATTTAAATATGGAACTCCAAAAATTATTCTTTCATCTCAGGCTGATGTTTTGCTCTGTATAATGTAGTCAACAGTCATATTATTAATAATATGCATAAGCAATATTACAACATGTCCCTAAGTTTGTAAAGCCTTAAGTTTGATATTCTCCTTAGGTACAGCTCACCTGTTTTCCAGATCCGGCATGCTTAGGTTTCTAGCAGCAAAGCACATTTTGAGAGGGATGACCTTCCTGTCCTTGGTGCTGTTCTGGTGTTTTGGAGAACCAGAGTCCTCACTGCCACTAAAGCTTGGTGACTGAGGAGATGCACCTTCCCATGGTAGATCTGATACTAATGATGGCTTCTTGATATATGGTGTTACTTCTCGGATGAACTTGACTACGAACAAAAATCAAAGAAGAAGGTTACTGTTTTTGCTTCCTGTGAAAAAAGACAACTGAAATACATACATACATGTAATATCTGCCAGGAAGTGAAAAAAGACACTAAGTTAAAGAGCCAGAACACAGAATCTTAGGATTGGAGGTATTTTAAGGCTACCTAATCCAAATGAAATACCACTACTGTATTCTAAAAAGTTTAACTTCTGCACTTTTGCATGTATTTTTCCTTCTGCTTAGGACTCCTCTCTCTCTATCTGCCTGGTCAACTCCACTTCAGAGTCACCTCCTTAGCAACCTTTCCTGTTAACTCTCCAGGGTATTACTTAAACCTCTGTAACAACCTCTTAGCACCCTGGGTTGTAATCCTTTGCTAATACTTCTGTTCACCTGCTGGGTCTGAGTTCTTCGAGGGCAGAAAGTATGATGTATTCAGTCTTAGTATCCCACACCTAGGACAGTGTGTGCTCAATACATGTTTGCAGAAATGAGTAAAGAAACAAATGGGGGCGTCTCGGTGGCTCATTTGGTTAAGCATCTGACTTCAGCTCAGGTCATGATCTCAGTGTCCTGGGATGGATCCCTGCATTGGGCTCCCTGCTCAGGAGGGAGCCTGCTTCTCCCTCTCCCTCTGCTCCTCCCCCTGCTCGTAATTTCTCCCTCTCAAATAAATAAATATCTTTAAAAAATAAAATTAAAAAAATTCCCCAAGATGTGAAAAAGAAAGAAACCAATGAACAATTAAATACTTGAATTATTTCCATAGTTGACTGGCCATGTGTGAATCTCCTGGTGACAGAATCAGCATCTCCTGAGACAAGGCCACTTAGCTTTAGACAGCTCAACATTCAGAAAATTCTTGAAACTTCCACCCACTGGTTTGCAGTCTACTGAAGCATACGGAAAGCACTCAACCTCTTTCACATGAGAACATTTCAATTATCTAAAAACTGAGATTATTTCTCTCTCTCTTCTCCCAACTAAGCTAAATATCTCTATTTCAATTCAATTCAGCTCAACCAATATTTTTAGCTACCTACCAACTGCCAGGAATTAGGCTACCCACTAAGAATACAGTAACAAATGAAGAAGCATGGACCCTGCCCAATCTAGTAAGGGAGACAGCTTTATAAACAGATCATTAAACAAATACAAAAATAAAGTGTATTCAAGGTAAGGTATTTTGATTAATGGTAGCCCTAAATTAAAACATAGCTTTTAGTATATGGCAAACTTTTTTCTTTTTAAGTTCAATTTTAAGACCCATAAAATACTTCTTTGACTTCAGTCATGACTGGCAACTGCTGTCATTTGAGGCATGGTGTTCTTGTTTCAAAAAACAGATAAACCGAGGATTATTAAAATTTCAAGTGGCATTAAAAATGTAAATAGTTGAATGCAGAATGTAGTCATCACTACCTCTGCTATCATGATATATTATATCAGTATTCTACTTCCCTCTCAAATTCTTTTTTTTTTTAAGATTTTATTTATTTATTTGACAGAGAGAAAGAGCACAAGCAGGGGGAGCGACAGGCAGAGGGAGAGGGAGAAGCAGGCTCCCCGCGGAGCAGGGAGCCCAATGCGGGGCTCGATCCCAGGAACCCATGATCACAACCTAAGCCAAAGGCAGATGCTTAACCGACTGAGCCGCCCAGGTGCCTCTCCCTCTCAAATTCTACCGTGGTAGGTCATTAGAGTAGTATCATGGGAATTGAAAAACTAGAAAGATATAATTATTATCAATGCTTATCAATATCATAATAGTATTAATATTCTACAGCATTGGAAGCTTTACAAGCCGGGGTGCCTGGGTGGCTCAGTCGATTAAATGGCTAAGTCGTGATTTCTGCTCAGGTCATGATGTTTAACCAACTGAGCCACCCAGGTGCCCCTAAAGGATTTTATAATAAAACATCCAGATTTCTTTTCTTTGTTTGTTTGTTTGTTTTGTTGGATAGGTTCTATTATTAATAAGTTGGGAAATATTTTGCAAATTTACTCCCCATGAGTCATATTTACAGGATATTTTTGTTGAAACAGGAGCTATGTGCAGATTAAACTGTTTTCCCAAAACTTCTTCTTCCTCTCCAGTCAATGGTTTATTATCGATGAATATTATTTCCTGCAAGTGTTTATCTTGGATTTTCTTGTTCCTCTTCATCAGGTCATCATCTCTGTAATCTTCTCGGTGGCTCTGGTTTGAGAATTCTTCCTCTAAGAACCAAGGCTCCTCTCCTTGCTCCAACTTGAAGATTACGGCTGGTTTTAAAATGCAGTTCCCCACTGAGACTAGGTTGTTTTAGTTCTCCAGCATCACATCTCTATACAGGGTCCTCTGAATAGGGGACCCATTTGCTGCCACTCCTCTTGGGTGAATTCCACAGTCACGTCCTTGAACGACACTGATGCCTGAGATGTGTCCATTTTCTGCTGTTGTTGGGAGAGTACAGAGAACTGTGACGGATAAGCTTCTGCAAGCTGGTCCAGTTTCCACTGTCACAGTCTGTGATAGCTTCTGGATGTGGTGACATCACCAAGTCTGGCTCTTTCTGGACAAGGTAAATAAGAACTGCTTCTGGTGGAGCAAATTAGGACCCACTCCTTTTTGGGTTCTTCTGCATGTTCTGAAGCTCTGGTGAGGGTGGTTCCTGTTAGATGAGCTCTTCTTCCAGGTGGGATTCCTGTCCCCAGGGCTCCTCTCTTCCCTGTCACACAAGAGCTACTTTGTTCCATACGTTGAGACTTAAGCCTGAGGGCAAAAGGGCCCTCTTTTTTTTTTTTTTTTTAAGATTTTATTTATTGGGAGCCTGGGTGGCTCAGTTGGTTAAGCAACTGCCTTCGGCTCAGGTCATGATCCTGGAGTTCCGGGATCGAGTCCCGCATCGGGCTCCCTGCTCAGCAGGGAGTCTGCTCCTCCCTCTGACTCCCCCCTCTCGCTCTATCTATCTCATTCTCTCTCTCAAAATAAATAAATAAAATCTTTAAAAAAAAAGATATTATTTATTTATTTGACAGAGAGAGACACAGCGAAAGAGGGAACACAAGCGGGGGGGTGGGAGAGGGAGAAGGCTTCCCGCAGAGCAGGGAGCCCGATGTGGGGCTAGATCCCAGGACCCTGGGATCATGACCTGAGACAAAGGCAGACACTTAACCGAATGAGCCACCCTGGTGCCCCAAAACATCTAGATTTCTAGCAGCCCAATTCCCATCCCTGAAGGCAACCATTATATGGTCTTCCAGACATATGCTAGATATACTAAGCATATGTAAAAATAAACACACACATGTACATATGTATTCATACATACACTTCACATAATGGTAGTATATAATGCTTATTGCTCTGAACCTTGTTTTTACTTAATAATACTGATAATAGTTTTTTATAAGCCCAGCATTCTGCAGCTCATTCTATAGCATGATGAGGTTATAGACCTTTTGCCTCAGATGGACCTGGTTCAAATACCAACTGTGTTTTCTACCTCAGAGTTACTTGACTGTTCTGAGGTCCTCACCTATAAAATAGAATTAACACTAAACAAGTAAAAGTAAAAGTTTCAGTAAAATAGTATGTGCCTTTCTTTTCTTTTAAGTTTTTATTTATTTATTTAAGTAATCTCTACACCCAACATCACGATGCATGCCAGGTGTCCAATGTCTTTTTTTTCCTTCTCTAAACTAAACAGTTAGAAAAGTTAAAAAATTTTAATAGCACTTAGTAGAAACGAGGTGAAATTATTGTCTTATAAGTTAATAAACAAGATCTGCTGAAATTAAGCATAATCCTAGAAAATATAAAGTATTTTTTAAAATCCTAGAAAATATAATAATGCTAACGTCAGAATTTAGATATAGTTTATGTGTGTTTATATATGTGTGTGCCCTTTCTATGCAGTTATAATACATGCATTTCTAGAAGAAGGTAAAAGCTAGCTGCCTCAGGTCACCAAGGAGATTTTTTCATCCTAGAAAAATAAGCAAGACTGCAGCCAGTATATCCCTTGAATGGCTGACTCGGGCATTTCAATACATGCTTTAGTTCTGTGCTTTCAAGAGAGGATTAGATCACAAGAACTTCAGCAGAAATTCCTAAGTTTCCAGTCATGGCCAATGGCAGACTTGCTTTGTGAACATTTAAGGCAGTATACCAACTACTGGGCTACCAATCAGAGGAAATTAAGGGCATTCTAAATGACTACTCTTGAATATTATAGTAGTGTAAAAGGACCCTTCATGATCTACTCATTCCAATTTTAGTATATGTGCTGCCGAAGCGAGCACCTTCATGATCTACTCAGAAGTTCATTCAGTCACACAGTAGCATCACTGAACTGATGACTGCACATATATTTAAGACAGACACACATACACAGCCTATTTCATGGCCTTATGAAAGAGCAGCAGTTTCACTTGAACTGATGTCAATGATGCCCATACCCCAATTGAACTGGCCATCCATAATGGCTCAAGAACTGTGAATAGACATCTGTTTGTAATTTACCTGAGATTTGGGAGAGGTGGAAAGTTAACAGTGTTCTGTTCTAGTCCTACAATTAGACCTCTCCAGTTACCACAGTACTCTCACCTGGATACCTGGCTGGATTAGTAAAGACTCTACACCCCTACATGGCATTCAGTTCAACTCAGAACCCACAATATATTTCAGAATTATTTCATTTTTCCTGATAGTTGAAGATTATCCTCAAAATGTTTAATGAAACACTGATGTTTGCACTGTTTTACGTACTTAGATGTTGAAGTTAATTTCCTTTCTTCCACGTACTGATCACTCTTATTAAAAATTAAAGAGTCTTCCCCTCACCCTAAGAGCATCACTATAACCCCTTTTCACAAGAGTGACAAAAACATATACATGTTCTGTTCACACATGTGGAAAGATGTCTGGAAGGATTTTCATAAAAATATCGATAGTGCTTATATGTAGGTGTAGGATCGCCTTCTTTTCTTTATACAGTTCTATATATTTGAAATTCTTATGAGTCCATATAACTTATACCCCCAAAAAAACACTTAAAAAATGAAGAAAACTTATTCTGAAACCTTGCTCAAACTTTTTTTTTTTTTTTAAAGATTTTACTTACTTATTTAAGAGAGAATGAGAGAGAAAGAGCATGAGAGGGGGTAGGGTCAGAGGGAGAAGCAGACTCCCCGCTGAGTGGGGAGCCCAATGCGGGACTTGATCCCAGGACTCCAGGATCATGACCTGAGCTGAAGGCCGTCGCCCAACCAACTGAGCCACCCAGGCACCCACTGTTCAAACTTTAAACATGGAACCACCTTAAACTGAAATCTTGTTGAGCCTTCAAAAACTATAATGCACTGGATGGGATCCAAGATCCAACTGATTCTTACTGAATTCCATGCTCTAATGAACAGGTTTATAGGAGGTCCATGTATTTTAATGAGGTACCCTGGGATCCTGGTTTGGGGCATTAGGCAGCATCTGATTTTGAGCTGAATGTCTTTTTATGTGGCTTTTAAAAGATACTTCATAGTGCAAACATAACTTACAGCTGTAAACACAAGTATTCTAGCAAATCAATCCCCTCCCCTTCCAAATATCGACCTTCCATATAATCATTATTTTCTCCTTTATCTCTAACACTTATCTTTTTCTTACCTAATCTGGTGGCCTATACTATGAGCTTAAGTGAAACTAATGGTCAGACAATGTGGGGAGAATGGTGCCATTATTTTCCCCAGCTTTTGCAAACAAATTTGTCTCTGGGTTATCCTGACTGTGAAAGAGCTGGCTTGTCATTTCACTCACAGATGAGTTATGGTGACATCACTGTTAAAGTATTCTCCCACGAGGTTTCTCCTCAACCTCATCCCAAGCTCCTCCTCCACCAGGAATCTGATAGATGGTCACCAGAAACATTAGGGAGGAATTACTTTACTTTCAGTAAAAAGCCTTTTACATTCTCAACTTGCAGGTGTCTTTCAGCTCAAGTATCCTGTCATTTGGGGTTTGAGGAAACTGCATAGTCTAGGGATTGTCGACATAAACCCTGAATGTATTCAGAGTGATTATGGTTTCACTATACCTTTCCTTCTTTTTTTAAGATTTATTTATTTATTTGAAAGAGAGAGAGAGCACGCGCATGCACGTTCTCGGAGGAGAGGAACAGAGGGAGCATCTCAAGCAGACTGTCCGCCAAGCGTGGAGCCTGAGGTGGGGCTTGATCCCAAGACCACAATCCAAGTGGAAACCAAGTAGGGCGCCCAACCGACTCTGCCACTCAGGTGTCCCTATACCTTTCCATTTTACAGTAACATTGCATATTCACTAATTTACTGAGCTCCTGGTACATGCCAGAACTGTTTTAGAAACTTAGAATAATAAATCCACAAACAAAGAATGCAAAAAAAAAAAGAGATAAATGTAATTAGTAAATAAATTATATTCTGGAGAAACAAAACTTATGGTCACATAAAAGCCTATATGCAAATGTTTTTAGCAGCTCTATTTGTATGTATCCAAACTGGAAACAACCCAAAATTCCTTCAGTGGGTTACTGAATAAATTATAGTAGAGCCACAGAATAAAATACTACTTGGTGATAAGAAGTAATGAACTACTGATACACTGGGCAACTTAGAGGAATCTCAAAGGCATTATGCTGAGTAAAAGCCAGTGATGAAAGGTTACATACTACATGATCTCATTATTGAAAAGACAAAAATATATGATTAAGAGCAGATCAGTGGTTGCCAAGGTGAGGAATGGGGAAGATGTGATTCATTCTTTGGAGCTTGGAACTGTCCTGTATCAGAATTGTGGTAATGGTCACAATAATTTATACATGTGTTAAAACTCACAGAACTGTATGCCATTAGAGGGGAAAAAAGGCAATTTTACTGCATGATAATTAAAAAATAAGAAAAAATAAGTAGGGGTGCTGGGTGGCTCAGGGGTTAGGCGTCTGCCTTCGGGTCAGGTCATTATCCCAGGGTCCTGGGATCGAGCCCTGCATCAGGCTCTCTGCTCAGTGGGGAGCCTGCTTCTCCCTCTCCCACTCCCCCTGCTTGTGTTCCCTCTCTCGCTGTGTCTCTCTCTGTCAAATAAATAAACAAAATCTTAAAAAAAAAAAGAAAAAGAAAAAATAAGTAAATTTATAATAGGTTATAAGATGTTAAGTGTTAGGGGAAAAAAACAGTAGGGGAAGGCAGATCAGGAGTACCACAGGGGGGTCAATTTGCAATTTTAAATAAGGTGGTTAAGGTAAGCCTCATTAAGAAGATGTTTGAACAAAGACTTAAATTAGGAGGTAGGGAAATCAGTCATGTGGATATCTGGGAGAAGCGTTCCAGACAGGGAGAAGAGTGTTAAAGCAGTAACGAAAGCCAGTGTGCCTAGTACAGGTAATCAAGGGAGAAAGAGTAGAAAATGGGGTCACAGAGATAATGGGGGTAGGAGGCAGATAATGTTGGGACTTTGAGGTCATTGTAAGGACTTTTGGCTTTTACTCTGAAGTGGTAAGACATAGAGAGGTTTTAAGCAGAGGAGTGACATGATCTAACTTGTATTTTAATCATTTTCACTACTATATGGAAAATAGAGTGAAAGAGGGCAAAGGTAAAAAGTAGGAAGACCAATTATTCGAAGTGAAAGATTACGGTAGTGAGACCAGGGTGGCAGGAATGAAGGTGGGGAGAAGTGGTGAGATTCTCTACTAAAGGTAGACCTACTTAGATATTCTGACAGATAGAAATGGGGGGGGGTGAGAAAAAGGGAGAGATTGAGGATGATTTTGAGATCTTTGCCCTAAACAACCGGAAGGATGGAGTTGACATCAAGAGGTTTAGGAAGAAAGATCAGTAAGTTGAGACCTATGTTAAACAACCAAATCTAGTTGGGAGCCAGATACATGAGTCTGCAGGTTAGGAGACAGGTCTTAACTGGAGGTATAAATTTGGGAGCAATTGGTGTATGACTGCCATTTAAAGCCATGAGACTGGAAAAGATCACTGTATCAGTCAGGGTCCCAGCAGCAAACGAATGCACAGGATTAATTAAGAGACAATTTATAAAGCTATGGGCAAGATGTTAGGGAAACTACAAGGGAAAACAGAGTGTGATATCCTGTTTACACACCTAGGCCTAAAGGGACCAGGAGAGGAAGTGGCTGGTTACCAGACCCAGGGGAGTCCTGTAGGGGACTGACTCAAGAGGAGCAGTGACCTTTAGTCAATTCAGCCAGTTTGGAGCCAAGAGGATAAATGCTCCAATTTCACTTTCCTCCTTCTTTCCCTCCAGTGTCCGGTTGGGACTCTACATTGGCCAAACTCAACAAAAGCCAAAGGTCAAAGAAGCTTGTTGATCTTGTTGATGTAATTCCTGCAGGTCAGCCTCCTGGGAAAGAAAGCAGGTAGAGAAGGAAGAGTGAACCTAGAGGGGCAAATGGAAGACAACCAGCACGATCACCAAGGGAGTGAGTACAGATGAGGAAGACGACCTTCTACCGTTAAAGGGCTGGGAGAAGAGAAAGAAAAGTAAAAGAGACAGTGACTTATAAGACACAAGTACTCCATAGAAATACTGACCTAAAATAGTACCAAGTTTACCCAAACTTTAAATGCCATGCTTTGATCTTACTAACCCCAACTTGATTCCTTCCTCTCTTTACCACATTTTGGAAAAAAAAAGAAAAAAGTTTATGCTTGCTGTTTTTATTTTCTCCTTTTGCTCCTTAACCTCTTCTGAATAAAACTGCATTCTGAAGAGTCACTAATGTTTTTTTACTCACCCAATCTAAATTTCTCAGTCCTTATTCTTGCCCATTCCAACATCTGACAGTGTACTCTATCAACTATTTTTTATCCCTCCTATCTGTCACTTTATTTTCTAATGCCTTGTTTTTCCTCCTATATCTACAATGTAGCTGCTCCCACATGCTCCAGTTTTTGTACTTTCTTCTCACTTTATCCTCTAGTCCCCCTCAACTTTCCATGCTAGATCCCTACATAACATAGATCTCTATAACCAGTGTCTCTTGTCAGTCCCAATTCCTTCCACTTAGGTGCTGTCCCAATCCTTCAAAACCACCATATCCAACTTCATTATCCTTAATCTTCTCCTGTGTGCATTGTTTTCATTGTTAGCATTAGTATCAACATCGTTCTAGCCAATCAGTATCTAAACCAGTAGTATAAGTACAGCATAAAGACAGACCAGAAATCAGTATCTAAACCAGAAAGTACAGCATACAGCCCAATAATCTGTATTATATTTTGGATTAAAGACCTAAGCGTGAGACCTGAAACTACAAAACTCCTAGAAGAGAACATAAGCAGTAATTTCTTTGACATCAACCATAGCAACATTTTTCTAGCTATGTCTCCTAGGGCAAGGGAAACAAAAGCAAAAATAAACTATTGAGATTACACCAAAATAAAAAAGTTTTTTGCACAGTGAAGGAAACAATCAACAAAATGAACAGGCAACCTACTGAATGGGAGAAGATATTTTCAATTGGTACATCTGATAAGGCGTTAACATCTGAAATATATAAAGAACTTACAAAATTCAACACCAAAACGCCCCCCCCAAATAATCCAATTAAAAATAGGCAGAGGACCTGAACAGACATTTTTCCAAAGAAGATATACAGATGGCCAAAAGACACATGAAAAGATGCTCAACATCACTAATCATCAGGAAAATGCAAACCAAAACCACAATGACATAACACCTACACCCATCAGAATAGCTAGAATCAAAAAGACAAGAAATAACAAGTGTTAGTGAGGATGTGGAGAAAAATGAACCCTTATGTACTACTGGAGGTAACGTAAATTAGTACAGCTACTGTGGAAAATAGTATGGAGGTTCCTCAAAAAATTAAAAATAGAAATACCATATGATCCAATAATTCCACTACTACTTACCCCAAAGAAAACTAAATCACGAAAAACACTAATTTGAAAAGATAGATGTACCCCCATGTTTAGCGCAGCATTATTTACAATAGAAAATGAAGCAATCCAAATGTCAATTGATAGATGAATGGATAAAGAAAATGTGAGATCGATCTATCTATTATCTATCTATCTATCTATCTATCATCTACCTATCTGTAGATAGATATATCTATAATGGAGTATTATTCAGCCACACACAAAAAAGGATGAGATCTTGCCATTTGGGACAACACAGATGGACCTAGAGGGTATTACGCTAAGTGAAGTAAGTCAGACAGAGAAAGACAAATACCATATGATTTCACTTATATGTGGAATCTAAAACAACAAAACAAATGCATAAATAAACAAAAAGCAGAATCATACCTATAAATACTGAGAACAAACTGATGGTTGCCAGAGGGGAGGGGGATGGGGGAGGGGCAAAATGGGTGAAGGGGAGTTATGGAGGGCTTCCAATTATGGAAGGAACATCGTTTTGTGTGTGTGTGTGTTTTAAGATTTTATTTATTTATTTATTTATGAGAGAGAGAGAGAGAGAGAGTGCACAAGCAGGGGGAGTGGCAGGCAAAGGGAGAAGCAGGCTCCCTGCTGAGCAAGGAACCCGATGCAGGACTTGATCCCAGGACCCTAGGATCATGACCCAAGCCTAAGGAAGATGCTCAACTGACTGAGCCACCCAGGCAGGATGGCTTTTTTTTCTCTTTAAAAGCAGGAAATCCATGTCTCTTTATAATTTCTTTCCCTGAAGACATGGGAGGAGTGATTTGTGAGGTTGTGTCAGTGAGGAATTACATGACGATCACCTGAACCTCAGATCTAATACAAATTTGAGTTACAATTCTTCGGATTCGCTGTACCATCATTTCCAAAGTCATACTCATTTTCCCATTATTGCCCTATCATTTAACCCTGTGAAGTTAGCTCATTTGTCCATGCCAGTCACCAGGAGGAAAATATTCCCAAAAAAGAACCCAAGCATGTCCTCAGAAGCAGTACCTGTGCTTATAATATGTGATTTCAGTATTTTCTGGTTAAAAAAAAAACTGTAGTTTATATTGGTTCTGAGATTTTCAATTCATTTCATTACTCATCTTTCCTTCTCCATTTTATTTTTTTAAAGATTTTATTTATTCATAAGAGACAGAGAGACAGAGAGAGAGGCAGAAGGAGAAGCAGGAGCCCAATGCGGGACTCAATCCCAGGACCCTGGGATCATGATCTGAGCCGAAGGCAGACGCTTAACTATCTGAGCCACCCAGGCGCCCTCCTCCATTTTAACCCAAGGCCTTACCAAGTCAAATAAAAGTGTTGACCTAACTTTTTCAAGGATCTCAAATTATTATTGGAATGACAAGGAGAACTCAAGTTTCTTCTGGAACCTCTGAACTGCAGTGGAATGAGTCCAAATAAGCCAGAAATAAGGTAGCTCTGAAATTGTGTCCAGCAGTTAAAATTTCAGGATTTTTAAATTATGGCCTTTTATAATAAATTTATTCAAACTGGCAAGAAAAGATATATTTTTTAGGCTTCAATCAAATTCTAACATGGATATCTATTACTTTTATACAGAAGTATTAGCTTTCACACTTATATATAAGCATAGAACAAAAAGCTAGATTGAAATAATTTGGGTTTTTGGATTGTTTACTATATAATTTCTCCTTGCTAGTTTTCTCTAACTACTAATCTTACACGGTAAAACTAGCCGTGGGTCATTTATAAAGTAAATATTTTTTAAGTGAATTTAAAAAGTGACTTTCTTTGGAATGTTTCCTCAAACTAGAAAAGAGTATGCAAGCTTTTCAACTTTTTATAAAAACAAGTTTTAGGGGCGCCTGGGTGGCTCAGTCGGTTAAGCTTCTGCCTTCAGCTCAGGTCATGATACCAGGGTCCTGGGATTGATCCTGCATCAGGATGAGACTGACTGACCCCTGCTCAGCAGGGAGTCTGCTTCTCCCTCTGCCTCTCCCCCATTCCCCCCTGCTTGTGCTCTCTCTCTCTCATGCTCTCTCAAATAAATAAATAAAATATTTTTTAAAATTAAGTTTTAGGGGTGTCTGGGTGGCTCAGTCATTAAGTGTCTGCCTTCGGCTCAGGTCATGATCCCAGGGTCCTGGACTGAGCCCCGCATCAGGCTCCCTGCTCAGCACTCTCCCACTCCCTCCGCTTGTGTTCCCTCTCTCACTGTGTCTCTCTCTGTCAAATAAATAAATAAATGTTTAAAAAAAAAGAAGTTTTAAACAACTTAGGTTTGCATCTTTAAATGTTTTTGTAAGGAGATAGCTACCAGCAAACTTCCCTGTGGAAAGTGCCATACAGTATGTGTGTTTAAAATCCTTTATATAACTAATCCAAAACCTGGGAGACACTGTATCTGAAAAATTACTTCAAATTATATATTTTTCTCTTCCTTTTGGTATTAAGATTTATGTTACTTTCTATGGCATATCTCTGTTGTTATAAGTCATTTCCACTTTTAGTACTTCTCCCTCCCCTAATTAAAAAAAAAAGTATTGCTTTATGTGAAACAATGTTCCAATCTGTTTCAGACCCTTCTGCTTGCACACAAAGCAGAGAGGACTGCTGACAACAGTAGAAAAGTCTTGACCACCTATAGGATTAGAAAAAATAGAAAGATAGGATTTTATTTAATTTCATTTCCATTGAAACAGAGGCAATGAGAAAGGCAATTTGTGTAAGAAGAAACAGGCTGGTTAGGAATAATTTATATTGCTTCTTAGTCTCCTGCTGAATAAATATTAAAGTAGAGGCTAGGTTTTTTTAGGAAAAAAATGAACCCTACCATATTTTAAAAAATATCATAAAATGACTCATACACTATAAAACTAAGGGCCAAACTAAGGGTATCAGAGTTGCTAAGTGCCAAAAGCAAGTTCTCAGTTTTATATTTAAAAAATTATATATAGATTTAGTATGTCCATAAAGGGAGCAAGAAAATATGCCAATTAGTTAATAGCAGTTATATCTGCATTGCAATTATAGGGATTTCTATTTTTGAAGTTAACTGTTCCTATAATGTTTGACCTTCTTATAATAAGCATGTTTTCTATAATAAATAATATTAAAGTTAACTTTTAAATACATGCTATCAGTTAATAAAAATGGATTAGAAAAGTAATTTCAGAAATAGATTCAAGAGCAGAAACAAGACAACAATGGGGTAAAGTCACAATTCAATAAATGCTGAAAAAAATGGAGTATCAGTATGGAATTATCTTAGATCCACAGCTCACATCCTATAATGCATTTGCATTAACCTACAATTGATGCCCTTGGGATCATCTTTGTAAAATCATTAAAGTATAAAAGCAGAGCAATAAACTTTAAAGTCAAATACTCTCCATTCAAGTCTTGATATTACATTTGCTTTTTGGGAGTTTTGAAGCACCTGATTAACCTCTGGGCCTCAGTTTCCTGATTTATAAAACATAAAAGACTAACCCCCTCAATGGCTGTTGTGGGTATTGTATTAAATGAAATAATGTATGAAAGGTACCTAGGCCAGGGCTTGAGCATTGTAGGTACTGAATATTGGTGTGTTTGTGTGTGTGTACAATTAATATAATATACTTAGGTGGGAGTAGAGTTTAGTGGACGGAGTCTAAGATTTGAGTTTAAATTGACCAGATTTGAATTTCAGTCCTGCCAATTATAAACTTTGTGACTTGGACAAATAATTTCACTTCTCAATTTCAATTTCTAATCCATAAAACTCTAATATTAACCCTCATGCCAATTTTACTGAATAACTGAGTGGATTAAACAAGATTAACTAATAAAATAAAAGTAAACTGTGAGAGCCTGCCTGGAAGGTAGTAGGCATTGAACAAAAATGAGCTACAGAATGGGATTATTATGCAACTTTAATACTAATTCTTTTTTATTTTTTAAAAAAGATTTTATTTATTTATTTGACACAGAGAGCGAGAGAGAGCGACAGCACAAGCAGGGGGAGCTGCAAAGGAAGAGGGAGAAGCAGGCTCCCCCCTGAGCAGGGAGCCTGATATGGGGTTCGATCCCAGGACCCTGGGATCATGCATGACCTGAGCCGAAGGCGGACGCTTAACCACTGAGCCACCCAGGTGCCCCAATGCTAATTCTTTAATGACTATCTGGAGATGGTAATGAAGATATCTTCAGAAAAAGAGCAAGTTAATTGTTCTTTGTCTCCCCTTTCACAACGAGACCAATTTTGACAGCACATAGCCTTCCTCATTTATATTCCCCTAACACTCCACAAATCACTATTATGGCACTTGTCATATGTCACCGTTTCTCTTTTTCTGCCCATCTTTTCCACTTGACCAAGGTACACTGAGGGGATTAAACTCAAGACACCGTAAAAGCCAACCATAATTACAACACATCTGTTTTACAGTGTTAATCTATCCATGGTTCTTTTGGCTTTTCCTTCTAGACACTCTTCAGAACCGTGCTGCATTTGATGCAGGGCTATTTAAGGCCCTGAACCCATTCCCTTGCACATTCATGAGGCAAAATTCATGTATTTTTCTTTTTTAAGATTTTATTTATTTATTTATTTGAGAGAGACAGCACGAGCAGGGGAGAGGGGCAGAGAAAGAGGGAGAAGCAGGCTCCCCGCTGAGCAGGGAGCCCCAAGCAGGGCTTGATCCTGGGACCCTGGGATCATGACCTGAGCCACAGGCAGACACTTAACCGACAGAGCCACCCAAGTGTCCCAAAATTCATGTATTTTTCTAGTACATACACAATGTTTCTGTGACCCTGGCTTGACATTACATTTCCTTTTAACCTTTTAGAGCAAGTTGTACCCCACTCTACATGGCCTCACTATAACAATATGCATGCTTACTTATTGCACAAATGAATTTTACACATTAGTCAAAATTTGGCTGTACATTGATAGTGTTCATAGCAGTGATCACTGACACACAGAAGATGCACTAATAAATACTGGTTAGATGAAGTATGAAAATTTCTGTCACAAATACAGATATATTTTTGTAGTCCTAATTTCCCTGTCCTGTTGAATCATGACACATACTTATGGCTTGGGTAAGAAAATCCAGTTAAAAATTGTTGCTAATGGTGGGGCATGCCTAGCTGGTTCAGTCGCTGGACCATACGACTCTTAATCTCAGAGTTGTGAGTCCAAGACCCATGTTAGGTGTAGAGATTACTTAAAAATAAAATCTTTAATACCGAAGAATTCACAAAGTTTGTTTCTTGCATACCCTCTTTGAAAGAATTACTGGAGGATATATTTTAGCAATCTAGGATAACTATAAACACGTACACACAATATATATTACCTTCCTCCCACAGCAAGAGTTAAAAAGGAAAACGAAATTAAAATGCCACATTTCTACCCAGGAGGATGGACTGTGAACAGTGTACTTGGGGAGTAGGGGAAAGGAAGGTTACAGATACTACTGAGATGTTGGTGAAGTTAAAGGGTGTGTTAAAATTAGTGTTAATCATTGTAGTTTGTGCAAGAGTAGGCTTTCTAAACTACTGGGGAGAGGGAGGGAATCTGTCATTGTAACCATGGGGAGAGGTAGGGTGAAAGTAATAGAAAAACACAGGAAAAAAGATGGCAGGATAAGTTAAATAGGGAAAATATGCAAAAGTTGAACTTTTGTCACAAGAAGGTACTCAATTTTAGATCATTTATCATGATGTGAATCTTGAATCTTTATATTAAACCTTTTTCCTTTGAAAAAAAATTTAAAAAATAAGGTCTTTTCAAAAATTGTTGCTAATAGCTACAAATTAAGCCTTTTGTAAATATTTGGATAAAGGATCTTTGCTCAACATTGTTATATGCCTTTTGAATATGTGGGACATGGTCACTCCCTGTGTATACTGAAAGTTATCACATAAATTCTGTATGTATGATCTTTGCTGAGGTTCTTCTCAGCTAAATTTGCCACTAGAACTAATCTGTCATTAGAACAAAATTCTCCTTAATAAACTATGACCAATTTAAACACATGGCTTATGGGTGCACAATTAGCTTTTGCAGTGTCATAAAAAATTAATCCTATTGTGAGAGGTCAATAATGGATTAAAACATTCCTTTATCAGTAAAGAAAATCCTTGCTTCAATAAACTCAATAAGCTTTTATTTATTCCTAACATTAATGATAAGAAACAATTTTTTTCATCTTAAAAACCATGTTTACCCCTTCTCATCAACAAAGAACTGTCTCTTAAGTATAAAACATGTAGGATATTTAAAATGTCTGATATACAGATTTTGTCCTCACACTATTTAGTTGAGAAGAAAAAAGAAAATATGTACCCCTCAAAAGAGCAATTAATAAAGTAGAAATTATAAAAAACAAAATGTGATAAATGCTATAAGGGAAATACAAATAAAATGTTACATATAATTGGATGTAACAAAAACAAATAAAATGAAATAACTGAAAAATACTTAATAAAAATACTAATAAAATAACATTTTCCTACTAGACCAAAAAAAAAAAATTCTAGCTGTTTAAGCTCAAGGAAATCCTTATCCGTATTTTTGTTGCTAAGTGGATGTGTCCTGGACTAGCTGGACACACCGGATGGTTTGTTTAGATCAGCACCTAAGTGATAACTATAGACGGAAACACAATATTAACCAAGCACAATAGCTGTGTTGGAGGGGTCAGCAAGCACTCCATCCTGCACATCCAGTCAGAGTTACCACTGGGGAAGGAGAATGCCATCCAAGTTTCCATATCTTTAAAGACTTTGTAATTTTTTTTTATTGTACAAAAGAACTGCTATTCGTAACTGCCAAGCTTTTGTTGTCATTAGGGATTTTCTGACCAAATTGGCAGAATTAACTGAGCTCAGGAAGAGGAGAAAAGACTAAGACGCGTTCATGTTCTTTTCCTCATTCTTATGTAACTAAGCTAAGGAGTCAGTTGTAGTAGACTGAGCATTGTTAGACTTAGAAATCAGCTGGTGGGATGCCTGGGTGGCTCAGTCGTTACGCGTCTG
Source organism: Callorhinus ursinus (assembly GCF_003265705.2). Classification (NCBI taxonomy): domain Eukaryota; kingdom Metazoa; phylum Chordata; class Mammalia; order Carnivora; family Otariidae; genus Callorhinus; species Callorhinus ursinus. Next base: position 4,935,961 of record NW_027397099.1, read on the forward strand.
CCTTCGGTTCAGGTCATGATCCCAGAGTCCTGGGATCGAGTCCCACATTGGGCTCCCTACTTGGCGGGAAGCCTGCTTCTCCCTCTCCCACTCCCCCTGCTTATGTTCCCTCTCTTGCTATCTCTCTCTCTCTGTCAAATAAATAAATAAAATCTTAAAAAAAAAAAAGTAAGAAATCAGCTGGTGAATGCTGTGACCATGAAAAGGAAGCATCACTTCTCTGGCATTCTTGCTAACAACACATAAACTCAGTCTATTCATGATAAAGCAAGAGACAAATCCAAATGGACAGACATTCTACAAAATGATTCCAATGATTCAAAAATGAATACCACATAGGGTTAGTTAACAAATCTATCACCTCGGGGTGCCTGGGTGGCTCAATCGTTAAGCGTCTGCCTTTGGCTCGGGTCGTGATCCCAGGGTCCTGGGATCGAGCCCCACATCAGGCTCCCTGATCCGCGGGAAGCCTGCTCCTCTCCTACTCCCCTGCTTGTGTTCCCTCTCTCGCTATATCTCTGTCAAATAAATAAAATCTTAAAAAAAACCAACAAATCTATTACCTCACATAATTACATTTTTTTGTGTGTGGAGAGAAAATCTAAGCTCTATTCTCTCAGCAACTTTAGAGTATGTAATACAGTATTGTTAACTATAGTTACCATGCTGAATAACAGATCCCCAGAACTTATTCACCTTATAATTGGAAGTGTGTAGCCTTTGACCAACATCCTCCCATTCCCCCCACCTACTTTTACTTCATTCTTAATGAGCCAGAGTAAATTTGAGGTGTGAGAATAATGATGAAACTGAAAAATACCATCATTCTAGAGGTATCTGTATATACTTCCAAAATTCCATTAAGGTAATAATATTATAGAGCAGCTCTGGCCATGAGAGGGTTTGCCCTTGCAATTGACAGCCAATCTGTGTTATTATTAGCTTCCTATAGTCAGTAAGAGTGTTTATCTTGAGATTATATTTATCTTTACACATGCTAAATCCTCCACTCTCTCTCTCAGAGATTATTCCAGGGAAGGAGATTCAACAATGTAGTAAGTACACATGAATTACAGACGTATGCTCAATATAGCTGAAATAAATTACCATATTTAGAGATTAATGAAATAGCTATAAATTTCAAGTGTGTTATGTTTGACCTCCTACACAAACACACACTCTCTCACACATGCACACACACATTCATCCAGAGTGTCCTGGGGACAAACACTAATCTAAAAATAAATAACTTAGAAAATTTTAGGGCTAGAAGACACCTTAGTGATAATTCAGTCCAACCTGTTCATTTTTAAAGCTATGAAACTGAAACCCTAAGAAAAAATGAGGCTCAAAGACAATAAAACTTCTTCCAAGTCACAGTCTGTGGCAAAGCCATGGCTAAAAACCCATGTCATCTTTTCCTGAGTACATCCTCAACTTTCAGTTTGGTTTTTTAGGTAGTATAAAATTGTAACTGGCTGGCTAACAATCCTGCAGAAGGGTACATTTTATTACTACTACTTTACGTTAACATATTTTAAAAACTCAGGCCAGTCCTTTCACCTTGTTCTAATTCACCTTTTCTATCAGAGATCAATATTTAACTCACTAGTACCCCTCCTCTGAAAGCAAATGCTGCCTTCTCAGCCATCAGAAGCAGTCAAAGCCACTGTCCCCTTCATTCTCATGGCCATGGCAGCAATGGCAATGGCACGGGGAGAGGGTGGTTAGACTAGTGGTGCAGTAGCCCTAGCCAAGCTAAAACTAAATAAGAAGCATGATTTAAGAATACAATTTTTCATTTTTATTTTATTATTATTATTTTTTAAGTAGGCTCCATGCCCAATGTGGGGCTTGAATTCATGACCCTGTGACCAAGAGTCACATGCTCTACCTACGGAGCCAGCCAGGCACCCAAGAATATAATTGTTCAAAAGAAAGTTATTACTTTTTGGAAAATATCGTGCTTCAATGTCTATCCCTTCAGAACTGGTGATATTCACACAAGTGTCTCAATTACATTTTTTTAGATTTCAGTTTCTTTGTATGTAAAGCCTATCCTTAGGGGGTTATTGTGAAGATTAAATGAATTAAAGTATGGAAAAGGATTTTAGAAATTGTAGAAGCCATACCAATTTGAGATACTACTGTTATTACCTAATGCAGATTTTGACAATCATTTCACCAGGTTCAGAAATTAGCATGGTACATGGCAAAAAGCAGGTGCTCAGTAAGTGTTTATTAAATGAATTAAGTGTACAAACCTGGCTAAGACCTCCTCCCAAAGGCATTATCATATAGCATAATGGATTACATGTGGTGGGAATTCAGAAATAGACCATCGTCCCTTTCTGAGTCTGACCTATACACGCCAGACAACTACTGGGAGGGCTAATGAGATAAAGCTCACAAAGGAGACCAGGGCTCTGGGAAAAAAGGTCCTCTCAGGACCATTCTTCTTGAATGTATAAGCCTGTCACACAAAGGACACAGAGCAAAATAAAGCTGAAAATTCAAGCAGTAATATAGCCCCTTAACAGTGGAGAAAATTGTTGGAATTATTCTTAAACTTGGATTATTCTGCTGAAAGGTTCAGTGAGTGAATAAAATGTTTTGATATTATACATGCCATCCTTTATAAATGCCTCGGTGCTCTAATTTTACAATTATGTTTTTATTTTCTGTTGGTGAAAATCCCAACAGTAGAAAGTGTGAAATAAATACTATCTCAGCAACAATGCAAAGAGGAATCCTGGAATGAGTAGGAAAGCATACACATATGAACCATAATGGGTTCTTCAGTAGGAAATGCCTCCCTTTTTTATGTGGGTTAAAAATAAGAACTGGGGGGCTCCTGGGTGGCTCAGTCGTTAAGCGTCTGCCTTCAGTTCAGGTCATGATCCCAGGGTCCTGGGATCGAGCCCCACATTGGGCTCCCTGCTCGGCGGGAAGCTTGCTTCTCCCTCTCCCACTCCCCCTGCTTGTGTTCCCTCTCTCGCTGTGTCTCTCTCTGTCAAATAAATAAAATCTTAAAAAAAAAATTGTTAAAAAAAAGAACTGGAAGAACACAAAAATACTAATTCAAAGGGATACATGCACCCTGATGTCTATAGCAGCGACGTAGCCACATTATGGAAACTGCCCAAGTGTACATTGATCGATGAATGGATAAAGAAGTTGTGTGAGATACCCACACACACACAATGTACACACAATGTAATATTACTCAGCCATAAAAAGAATGAAATCTTGCCTTTTGTAATGCATGGATGGAGCTAGAGAGTATTGTGCTAAGTGAAATATGTCAGTCAGAGAAAGACAAATACCACATGATTTCACTCATATGTAGAATTTAAGAAACAAAACAAATGAGCAAAGGGAAAAGGGGGGGACAAACAAAGAAACAGACTCTTAACTATAAGAGAATAAACTGATGGTTACCAGAAAAAGGTGAAAATAGGGTGGGTGGGTTGGGTGAAATAGGTGATGGGGATTTGTTGTGCTGAGTTCTGAGTGATGTATGGAATTATTGAATTGCTATATCGTACACTTGAAACTAATATAAACACTGTATGTTAACTGGAAGTTAAATAAAAACTTAAAAAAATAATAAAACTGGAAATCTCTGAAAACTCGTATGTTGGGCTCCCCAGCCTCATGCAAAAATAGAAATGCCCAGTTATTTTTCTCTTGTCTTCTTTCTCAATCATCCACACTCTCCCCAAGAGACAATGTGATTCCTTCTGCTCACATAAAATAATTCTCACTCTGCAAGAACTTCTGTACTTCATACATCCAAAACTGTGGCAAGATATTGAACTCCTAAGACCCTCAAGTCAAGAAACTCCATTCTAATATGAACACAGCATATTTTAATTTATATTATGGGTAAATAATTCTTATTAAAGGCTAAAATAGAGGTTTTTTAGAATTCTATTTGTGCTGAAGACACAACACACTGAACAAAAATCCTAAGTATTTTTTATAGTATACCTTATTGGAATAAGGAAGAAAAACAAGAAGTGCAGAAGTAAGAACATAAGAGAAAATAGGTGTAAAGCTCTCATGGGTGTTGAACAGTCATTTTCCCACTGAATAAGCACTTACAGATCAAACCTATTTGAGGCAAAATACTGGGAAACATAAGCTGAATAGAACACATTCCATGTCTTCAAGAAGCTCAAAATATAAGAGAAGATATAAATATGCAAACACCATCCTTACTACTCACTTAATGTTGTGTGTGCCAAAAAGAGTTATGTTTTATGTGTATAATTCCATTTAATCTCATAACAACCCTATGAGATAGGTACATTACTCCCATTTTACAAATGGAAACCAAGGTCTCAGAGAAGGTAAAAAAACAAAACAAAACAAAACACAAACTTGCCACTTGACACTCTGCCATTAAATAGCAAACATGGAAAGAAAGACCAAGCATGTAATTAGTACTCCTATATTTTACCAATGAACAAATAATTAAGGACTTTTATAGAAATAGATATAAAATGTACAAAGTAAAAAAGGTAACTGAAACAAGGGCTTAACTTTGAAAGAAGAGGATAGGATGGAGTCAGTCTGGAAACGTTCGCATAGGAGACCTCAATCTTTGAAAGATAAACCAAGAGCCTCAGACAGACAAGGTGGAAAAGAGTGAGCCTGGCTGGGGTTACAGCATAGAGGGAAGGAGTAACATGAAACATTCCGAGAAATGTAAGTAGGTAGGAAAGGTGTAGGGCTCAAGGTGGAAAGCAGTGATAGGCTGTTGGAGGATTGGTGATATTCAGTTAAGGGTTATCAGCCACCACAAAAGGTAGTCTTGGCTGTTATGGATTATTCTTCCTTAAAAAGCTACCAAGGTAGGGGCGCCTGGGTGGCTCAGTCGTTAAGCGTCTGCCTTCGGCTCAGGTCATGATCCCAGGGTCCTGGGATCGAGCCCCGCATCGGGCTCCCTGCTCCGCAGGAAGCCTGCTGCTCCCTCTCCCACTGCCCCCTGCTTGGGTTACCTCCCTTGCTGTCTCTCTCTCTCTCTCTCTCTCTCTGTCAAATAAATGAATAAAATCTTAAAAAAAAAAAGAACTGAGTTAAAGAAAGGACATAACATAGATCTCACTTATACATCAAACACATCACATGAGTTGTGAACAGGACACTGTAAGATGTATACTACAGCGTTCCTGCCCTCAAATAATAGCATATAAAGGTAAATAGGTAAAGGGCTTGTCTCTGTGCACTCCAAGATACCTGCACAGGTTATCCCAAGTTTGGCTTTAGCCTTAATCTATAAATCCAAGTAAAACAAACCACCACAACAAAGGCCACATGGGAAAACCTTTTCAATACAACTTGTTTCTTTTTAAGTCTATATTGAATAGTTAAAGAATGATTAAATATCATTAGGATCTTTACATTTGAAATGGTTAATTAAGCCACCTTAAATATATACACTACTGGGCATGTACTTAAGAAACCAGAAGTTGTTTCCCTCCAAAGTAATCTGGAATTTTGCCGTAAGCCTCAGTACAGTAAATATAAGATTTCTTTTTTTCTTTCCTTGCTTTAAAACAAATTTATCTCTATTTTAAAAAAATTTTTTAAAGATTTTATTTATTTATTTGACAGAGAGAGAGACAGCGAGAGAGGGAACATAAGCAGAGGGAGTGGAAGAGGCAAAAGCAGGCTTCCCACCGAGCAGGGAGCCTGATGTGGGACTCGATCCCAGGACCCCGGGATCATGACCTGAGCCGAAGGCAGACACTTAACGACTGAGCCACCCAGGCGTCCCCCCAAAATTTTTTTTTAGATTGTATTTATTTGACAGAGAGAGAGAGCACAAGCAAGGGGAGCAGCAGAGAGGGAGAAGCAGACTCTCCACTGAGCAGGGAGCCCAACACGGAGCTCGATCCCAGGACCCCGAAATCATGACCTGAGCTGAAGGCAGACACTTAACCAACAGCCCCAGGTGCCCCAATCTCTATTTTTTTTAAATCACAAAAGGAATTGGGCACTCTTTAAATAACATAATATCATAGAAGCACATAATATACATGAGATGGCTCTCTGAAACCTCCCTAAGTGATCACTATGATAACACGAAATGCTTACCATTATTATAATAGATAATGTAGGTACATCTATAAGAATACAATAATATAGTGTCTTACCCTATAAAATGTTCCAAAGTAAAGAAAATTGCATAGACAGAAAAAAAACCTGGGGAAAGGGAAATCTTTAATTTATATAATCTCCTATTGATTGAATTTTCAAAAGTATTTGATTATTTTGTAATAAAAAGTCATTTTAGGGGCACCTGGGTGGCTCAGTCGTTAAGCGTCTGCCTTTGGCTCGGGTTGTGATTCCGGTGTCCTGGGATCGACCTCTGCATTGGGCTCCTTTCTCTGCAGGGAGTCTGCTTCTCCCTCTTTCTGCTCCTCCCACCCTGCTCCTGCTCTCTCTCTCTCTGTCTCTCAAATAAATAAAAAATTTTTTAAAAAGTTATTTTAAAAAATAATAAAAATGAAAATGTCAAATTTACCAAAAACTGAGGAAATTACAAGAACAGAGGTCTCCAGAATTTTGCTGTGTACGTAACTATCTTGCTAAACTTTTAGTGTTTTGTCCCCTGAAGTTGTACATTTTCCTAGTTAAGTAGCTATCTCAGAATCAACATTTGGAATGAATTCTGATCATAATTAGCACAGTAGTTAAGAGTGTAGGCTCTGGAGGGGGCGAACTTTCTCTCTGTCAAATAAATAATCTTAAAAAAAAAGCCTAAATTGATTAGTTTTAGGTGATAAACATTACCTAAAAAATGGTACGCTATGGGCCAAAAGTAAGGAAAAATACAGGGCAACTGAGAGCAAAACAAACCAACCTAGTCAGTCACTATGGCTATGGTGTGGAAGCTTCTATATTTGTCAAATAGTTTCTATCAACATTGATGCATAGTTACTGTACTATGTAAGAATTCCTTTCATATTCTGCAAGAATAAAAATGCTAGCAAATTCCTTATTAAAAAATGCATGCAGAAGATATTTTCCTGTAGGGAAATTAGAGATTAATTACCTACATCTTGCCCAAATAATACAGACTGGAGAGATGAGTAATGACTGTTAAACAAAAAATTTAAAGGTAGGAGCCCAGAATGGCTTTCCACATTTGTTACACTTCCTAATAAGCATAACTGTGTGTAGGACCTGAATAGAAAGACAGGATTTCATAAATATACAATAGATTCTTTTTTATAACACATTGGTTGCATTTAAGTATTTTTTGAAGCATTATTAGAAACTTCAGTTTTATTTGAGAAAAAGTTACTTATCCCACTTTTCCTCCCTCAAATTCAACTAAAGTTACCAGAACCTTAAAATTGTGTTTGGGGGATGCCTGGGTGGCTCAGTCAGTTAAGCATCTGCCTTCGGCTCGGGTCATGGTCCCAAGGTCCTGGGATAGAGCCCTGAGTCAGGCTCCTGGCTCAGCAGGGAGCCTGCTTCTCCCTCTGCCTGCCACTCCCCTGCTTGTGCTTTCTCTTTCTCTCTGATAAACAAATGGATAAAATCTTTAAAAAAAAAAATTGTGTTTGGGATCACTAAGGGACCATGTGTGTGAAGTATAAAAGAAGTAGCATGGAAATGCTAGACACAGGGAAGAGGAAATGGGAAAGATAATATTATCCAAATAAAAGAAAAAGCCCACTAATTCAAAGGGATACATGCACCCCTACGTTTATAGTAGCATTATTTACAGTAGCCAAGATACGGAAGCAGCCCAAGGATCCACAGATTGATGAATGGATAACGATAAGGAAGATGTGGTGTATATATATACACACACACACACACACAATGGAATATTATTCAGCCTTAAAAAGAATGAAATCTTGCCATTTCCAACAACATGGATGGAGCTGGAGAGTATAATGGTAAGTAAAATAAGTCAGAGAAAGACAAATAGTACATGATTTCACTCATATGTGGAATTTAAGAAACAAACAAGCAAAGGGAAAAAAAATAAGAGAGACAGAGAGACAAACCAAGAAGGAAACTCTTAATTATAGAGAATAAACTGATGGTCACCAGAGGGGAGGTGGGTGGGGGGATGGGTTAAGTAAGTAATGGGGATTAAGGAGTGCACTTGTCATGAGCTCCGAGTGATGTATGGAAGTATTGAGTCACTATATTGTACACCTGAAACTAATATAACATTTTATGTTAACTAACTGGAATTAAAATAAAAACTTAAAAAAAAAAAAAGGAAAAAAAAGCTGTATGTCACACCCACCAAACCAGATGCCAGAACACACACCCAAGGATCAAATGGCGAGAGGGGAAAGGAAAGAAGGAAGATAAAACTGGAAGTCTTTCTCCCTACCTTCTTTATGAAGGGTCACAGAAAGTATCTGTGAAATGTGAATTCCAGTAACAACCTCCTCCCTAGGATGGAATTGAGGGCCATTACACAGAAATTACTTAATTATTTCTTCCCTTGAGAGTAAATTGGGTCATGCGTATGCAGATTCCCCTTTTGCTAATGGGTCCCACTCTGTACATAGCCAATTTAAAACATAACTTTAGGGAAACAAAACAAGATCATCAGGACATAAATACTATGACCATATGTGAACGACACAGCTGTAACATCACTGTATAATTTCCATTACTACTTCCATAACTGAATTTAGCCCAACAGCCAAACTAACGATTTGAATTAAGCAGAAAGGTAATCTGATGCCAAGAAAGATGTGGTAAACTGGAGAGTGGAAAAATACTTGCTTAAGCCACAGACTATTCAACTGAGATGGATTACTGAAGGGGCCCATGCTGTAGATTTCCTTATGCTGGTACATCATCTGAAAATATCTGGCTTCAGTTTAAGACGGGATATTCTTAAATATGTTTTAAGTTTCCCAAAGCTTAAATCGGCAGTCAGTTCATTTAGTTTGTGGGCAATGCACTAACTTAAGATCCTTTCTTTCCACAGACCAAAATTAATCAATCATCTGTCCCTGTAAAGAATTTGGGCTTCTGAAAGAATTTTAAATCTATGCTAGGAAAGGCCTGAGGTACTAGATCTAAAAGGAATTGTGGCAAAGTCTGACTTCTTAGAAACTACTGTCTCAACATGTTTTTCTTTTGAGGAGCAATAAAATTCCATATACGGAATAAGCCTTGATGGCACACAACCCAATGAATCCGGTGCCCACTGCACTGGGAGATTTCTGGTGGTCCTAGAGACCCTATAGAAGCAAATACAGCTGAGCAGCAATGCTATGTGTCCACTTCTGCTTCCTCATACCCTGAACAAAGGACAGTCCTCAACAGTCTCTAGCTTATAAGACAATTATTAAGGAGAGGTGCTCAATGAATAACAGATTCCTACTATAATAAAAAAGGGGTTTAAGGAAGCTGTTTTAAATGGCAAATAAATGGCAAAAACTGAAAAGTGAACATTATTTTTAAAAATAAAATTATTAAAAAATAGTGCATAAAAGTCACGATCTGCATTTAATATGAACAGTAACCATCATATTACCTTGTTACTAGCTCTTGAAAGGTAGGAATTTTGTTTGTTCAAAATAATGCCTACTACCTGGGGAGATGTGAGGAGTTACTTCTGCTTTCTTCTTTTTTTTTAATAGCTTATTTATTTATTTGAGAGAGAGGGGGCGTGCGTGCATGCAGGCGAGCAGGAGGAGAAGCAGATGGGGGGAGGTGGATCTCAAGCAGACCATGCTGAGTGTGGAACCCAACGTCGGGCTCAATCCCACGACCCTAAGATCGTGACCTGAGCCAAAACTAAGAGTCCACCAATCAACCAACTAAGCCACCCAGACGCCCCACTCCTGCTTTCTTCATTAGCCTTGAGTGAAAATTGGGAAGAACAAGAATAGTGAGAAAGCCTCCTAGTCAAAGGGAACAGAGAAGATGGCCAGAGGCTGCATCCACTGATTATATAACATATGGATGCAAAAAAGTTTGCTTGGTTAAATGTGATATGCTGGTAAGAGATCACAGAAAGACTGGGAACAAAAAGATGTAGCTAGGGGCGCCTGGGTGGCTCAGTCGTTAGGCGTCTGCCTTCAGCTCAGGTCATGATCCCAGGGTCCTGGGATCGAGCCCCGCATCGGGCTCCCTGCTCGGCGGGAGGCCTGCTTCTCCCTCTCCCACTCCCCCTGCTTGTGTTCCTGCTCTCGCTATCTCTCTCTCTCTCTGTCAAATAAACAAATAAAATCTTTAAAAAAAAAAGATGTAGCTAAACATTATTGAGACTCAGGTAATAGCTGAAATTATAGGAGATGACCTACACATCGGGTGTACATAAAAGAGATGCAGAGTCGTATCAGCTTCCGTTTCTTCATTGACCTGCTCCTAGCTAGCACCAGTTTCTCCACACAGGGAGAAAGAGATTCTCTTTTCCATCCGAATGTGAAGTATAGAAAGAAGTGAGATTAACATTTTTTGAACACCTATTATGTGCTAGGTACTTTATATAAAAAAAACTTTACATAACCTTCACAATCATTTGAGAAAGAAACCAAGGCTTAAAGTTATTTTCCTGACATCATGTAGAACACTAGGCCTGCATGGCTCCAAAGCCAATGCTTTTACTACAATAGAACATGATCATCAGCATAGATTCACCTGGATCTATTCTGCTCAACAGCACTTTCTCTTGCCCTGGAAGAGAGGCAACCCTGGCCTGTTCTCACCACGTTCCTGGACCATAATGAGCCCCGGATTCTCTAGTTCTTGCCTTGATCAGGCTGTGCCTAAAGTGTTCACAACAGCTGTACAGCTTATTCCTACTGCTGAGGACATGCTGCAGGGACAATGTCATGGAAAAGGCACAGGTGGCACAGTCAGTTAAGCATCTGACTCTTGGTTTTGGATCAGGTCATGATCTCAGGGCGGGGAGATCAAGCCCCGCATGGGCTCCATGCTCAGCACAAAGTTTGCTTGAGTTTCTCTCTCCCTCTCCCTTTGCCCCTCCTCACTCTTAGTACGCGCTCTCTCTCAAATAAATAAATCTATAAAGAGTTGATTGCTCACAGAAAATATTTTAACCGAAAGTAAGAAAAAAAACCCACAAAAACAATTTATACAAAAATAAATTCCAGGGTGCCTGGGTGGCTCAGTCGTTAAGCGTCTGCCTTCAGCTCGGGTCATGATCCCAGAGTCCTGGGATCGAGCCCCGCATCGGGCTCCCTGCTCCGCGGGAAGCCTGCTTCTCCCTCTCCCATTCCCCCTGCTTGTGTTCCCTCTCTTGCTGTGTCTCTGTCAAAAGAAAAAAAAAAAAAACTTAAAAAAAATTCCAGGTGCATTAAGAACTTAAATGTGAAAAATAAAACTTAAAAAACAACAAAAAAGAAAGAAAATGTTTTAACCAAACTCAAGATTATTATCTTCCAAATAAGAAATCCAAAATAACTGTTCAAACTTTTTTCTGAAAATCTGAGAATAGTTTCTCAGGAGAGTTTTTTTTGGGGGAGGGCAGAGAGGATGTATTGTTGTTGACAATAAACACAATCTAACAAGGTTAACATTCCTTTCAGCTGCACTTTGTTCCTAAACTGGTTAATACCCAATGATTTGCCACTAGTTCCCAAGTCCAAGTTAAAAATACATTCCTTTCATAAATAATTTTAGATTTCTTCAAATGGATAAAATGAATACCTTACCAAGTAGTATTAAAGGATTTTATGTCCATGCCTCCTTAATCCTTTCTATTTTGCCACATCCTCCCCCTCCCCATTCAGCATATCAACATGGCAAAAAATAAGTTAGCCTGCTGTTTTAAATACAGACCTTCATTTGAGGGAGTCTTACAAGTTATAAGACTGCAACTTTTGGTTCAGTGCATTCTCTCCCATTTATTAGTGTTAACGATAGTTCTTCTTGTTCTGTGACATTAATACCATTACAAGATGCTGTACAAGATGCTTAGAAGAAGGCATCAAAATCCTTTAAATAATCATGTTTTCACATGTAATACTTCATGATTCCAGGTGGCAACTTCCAGCCCAGGATGCTGTTTTCCTATGGCTTTCCTGAGTATTCTGCTTCAAAACCAGACAGTTGGTGGCCCTGAAAGTGTGATGGGGAGTAATTATAATAAAACAGAGAGAGATGACTCCATTTGTCTGATATTTCAGTGACACATCACTGAAGAGGGAACACATATAAATGAATAGGTCAGCAATATTTACTAAAGTGTTTGGTAAAAGTTACACAGCAGTCTTCTGCCATTACCCCACAAAGAGAAATAATGAGGATCTTTAGGGTAGAGGAACCTTACCAGTCAGGTGAGGACAAAGTAATAGCAAAGAAACATAGTCAATACAAAAAAATTATTTTAAGATGGATCATGGAGCACCTGGGTGGCTCAGTCGGTTAAGCGTGGGACTCTTGGTTTCAGCTCGGGACGATATGGGGTCGTGAGATAAAGCCCCATGTCAGGCTCCCTGCAAGGTGGGGAGTCTGCTTCCCCACTCTCTCTCCCTCTGCCCCTCCCCCTACTCATGCGTGCACACACACACACACACACACACACACACTCTCTCTCTCTCTAAAATAAATAATCTTTTTAAAAAAAAAAGATGGATTATAGGTCTAAACTTGAAATACCACCATTAAGCTAATAGAAAAAAATATAGAATATCTTCGTGACCTTGAAGTAGGCAAAGATTTCTTGGACAGAACAAACAGTAACCATGAAGGAAAAAATTTCAGCTCAGCTAAATCTACCATTAAGGAAATGAATAGACAAGCTCCAGGTTAGAAAAAATATTCACAGGGGCGCCTGGGTGGCTCAGTCGTTAAGCGTCTGCCTTTGGCTCAGGTCATGATCCCAGGGTCCTGGGATCGAGTCCCGCATCAGGCTCCCTGCTTAGCAAGAACCTGCTTCTCCCTCTCCCACTCCCCCTGCTTGTGTTCCCTCTCTCACTGTCTCTCTGTCAAATAAGTAAAAAATCTTTTCAAAAAAAAAGAAAAAATATTCACAACACACACATCTGACAACAAACTTGTATCCAGAGTATACAGAGTTCTACAACAATAAAAAGATAAACAACCCAGTAAAAAAATTAGGTAAAAGACTTGAACACTTTTTAAAATACATCAATGGCCGGGGGCGCCTGGGTGGCTCAGTAGTTAAGCGTCTGCCTTCGGCTCAGGTCATGATCCCAGGGTTCTGGGATCGAGCCCCGCATTGGGCTCCCTGCTCTGCAGGGAGTCTGCTTCTCCCTCTCCCTCTGCCTGCTGTTCTGCCTACTTGTGCTCTCTGTCAAATAAATAAATAGAATCTTTTAAAAATATATATATATATGAATTCCAATAAACACATGGAAAGATACCTTCTCTTTATTCACCACGTAAATGGAAATTATAAACCAAAACAAAATACCATTTCACACCTACTACAAGAGCTAAAATAATAAGATGAATACCACTTAATGTCAGCAAGGACATTAAGAGCTAAAATAATAAGATGAATAGAACTTAATGTCAGCAAGGACATTAAGAACTCTCATAATTGTTGTTAGGAGTGTAAGATGGTACATTTACTCTAGGGGATTATTTCGCAGTTTCTTGTAAAGTTGAGCATACATCTACCCATGAATCAGCAATTCTACACTTAAGTACGTACCCAAGAGAAATGAAAACATATATTCACATTCACTCACACACACACGAAAACTGAACAAGAATGTTCATGGCAGTCTTATTCATAAAGTCCAGAAATCAAAACCAATCCAAATTATAACAAAATTATGGGGGCACCTGGCTGGCTCAGTTGGAAGAATGTATGCCTCTTGATCTCGGGGTCATGAATTCAAGCCCTATGTTGGGTGTAGACATTATGTAAATAAATAAAAAACTTAAAAAAAGAAAATTATGGAATACTTATACAATGAGATATTAATCGACATTAGAAAAACAATGAACTACTGGGGCACCTGGCTGGCTCAGTGAGTAAAGCACATGACTCTTGATCTTCTTGGGGTGGTAAACTGAAGCCCCACATTGGGCTTAGAGTTCACTAAAAAAAAAAAAAAAAACACACAAAAAAACAAAACAAAACAAAAAACTACTGGTACAGGTAAAAACCATGAATCTCAAAAGCACAATGAAAAGTGAAAGAAGACTTATGCAAGACAATACCTACTATGTGGCTCCATTCCTATATAAATTTCAAGAACAAAACGGATTTATGGTGAAAGAAATCAGAAAGCAGTTACCTGGGGTGGGGATGGGGAGAGAAACTGACTGGAAAGGGCAATAAGGGAACCTTCTGGGCATGACGGAAATGTTCAGTAGCTTATGTAGTCATTACACCGTTATATACAATTGTCACAACTCACTCAACTGAACACCTAAGAGCATCTTACTGTGTGTTAATTATACTTCAACTTTCAAAAATGTTAAGCAGTCAGAATTAATCCAAGTGACAGTTAAGTAACCCAGCACAAAGAAAAATTGGACAGCTTTTTAATTTCATCTGAATTTTAAAAACTGTGAAATATTTAAAATACACTAAAAATATAGAGTACAATATAATGAACATTCATATAACTCAACTTTATCAATCTTCACATTCTGTCATATTTGTTCAGCTTTATTTCCTAACAAAACACCCCCATGAACCTCTCTGACTCATCCTCCTTGTGCCCTAGCAGTAATTGTATCCTGAATGTGGTATATAACAAATTCATTATTTTTCTTGTATTTCAATTCCAAGGACCTAAAAAATAAACTGCACTGCAGCAGCACTTTTAGGCCACCTGTATTTTATTTATTTATTTACTTATGTTTATTATTTTTTAATTTAGTTTTTTTAAGATTTTATTTATTTTTGTGTGAGAGAGAGCGCGAGCACAAGCAGAGGGGATTGGGAGAGGGGGAAGCAGACTCCCCGCTGAGCAGGGAGCCACATGTGGGGCTCGATCCCAAGACCCTGGGATAATGACCTGAGCTGAAGGCAGATGCTTAAATGACGGAGCCACCCACGTGCCCCATTTACTTACTTTTAAAGATTTATTTATTTGAGAGATAGAGTGCATTTATTTATTTGAGAGATAGGGTGCAGGAGAGTGGGGGAAGGGCAGAGGGAGAGAATCTTCAAGCAGAGGGCCTTGGGGCTTGATCCCAAGACCCCTGAGATCATGACCTACGCTGAAACCAAGGGTCAGTCGCTTAAACAAATGGGCCACCCAGGCGCCCCTAGGTCACCTGTGTTTTAAATAACCTTTTACACTTGAGATTTGATGCTCTGTATACTCCATCCTTCTTTCATTTAGCAAACATACATAATACCAGTGATGTGACTGGTGTTTTGCTGGGTGCCAAGAATGCAGTCTACAGGAGCAGAATGCCTGGCATAAAAATAATTTTATGCCAGTGTTCTAATGCTAATAGAGAATACATTAAACTTTTTGCAAAAGAAGTTGATTCCTTACTTGTCAAAATATTGCAAACATCTAAATCATTGTGAGTAAATTTAGTTGACAACAATGGCCAACACAAATATAATATTTATGCAAATAATTTCCCCCTTTCTCCTGATTTTTCACACTAAAAAGGGCAGAGAAAAAGGAATCACTTGGCATCTAAGTCCTAGAGTTTGGCTTTCTTTGCAATATTCATTAAGAGAGTCTTGCCCTCATTCACTAAAGTACAATAAAGAAACCTCAAGTTACACAATAATCAGTGGCAAAATTAATTGCAATCTAGATCACTCAATACTCCTTCTTCCCTAAGTGATTCTTTTCTGCTTGAAGAAGACAGCTTTATAAATGCTGCCTGTGTTGGTCTAAAGAAGACAGTTACTACTTTTTTTTAAGAGTTTATTTATTTATTTGACAGAGACACAGCGAGAGAAGGAACATAAGCAGGGGGAGTGGGAGAGGGAGAAGCAGACTTCCTGATGGAGCCCGACTCAGGGCTCAATCCCAGGACCCTGGGATCATGACCTGAGCCAAAGG
This sequence comes from Callorhinus ursinus, assembly GCF_003265705.2. Lineage (NCBI taxonomy): Eukaryota > Metazoa > Chordata > Mammalia > Carnivora > Otariidae > Callorhinus > Callorhinus ursinus. Next base: position 4,951,941 of record NW_027397099.1, read on the forward strand.
GAGACGCTTAACGACTGAGCCACCCAGGCGCCCCATGAAGACTAGTTACTACTTATAATGAAAGATGGAAGAGCGAAAGCTGATTTATCTGCACATCTACAACATAAAAATCTCTTATCTGGCACTTCTGTGTATCTCCATCACAACAATAAAGTTCACAATAAGGTATTAGAAATCCAGAGGTTCCATCTGAATAATCAAAAAGAGATTAAACTATATTTACAATATTTTTAGTGTTAAAATAATTTGATATTTCAATTCTCTGACAGTCCATGTATTTGTATATAGTCAGTTTAACTACAACTCTTCAGTCTCTATGTTGTATTTAGAGTGATAAAATATGAGAACTAGAAGGCATCCTATTTTTAATAGATAAGAAATGTAAGGCTTGTAATGCTGAAGTTATTTTTTCCGAGGTCACATAGGGAGCTAATGGCCATCAGAAACGCTTTGCTTTATTTTTCTCCCAAGTATCTTGTCCTCTCATGCTTAGGTACCAAAGCATTTCTGGTACCGGAAGACTCAGGGAGTTTCTGTTACCACAACCCAAGGATTGGAGATGTCTTAAGGATCCCAAAGACTTCTTTTGAGGCTCAAGCACAAAAGAAATAGAAGGGAATTTGAGAAATAAAAAGAAAAGAGTGGGAGGAAACGTTGGCGGTAGAGGAGTAAGAGCAGAACAGATCTTTCTCCCAACCACAATGTCCCTAGAGAGAAGCAGAGGAAAAACATGCAAGGAAAACATTTTTCTTGTCAAATATATAGATGAAAATATACGTACAAATACATATGACTATATTTACAAATTTGCCAGACCTGGCTGCTAGAAACTAGCTTGGCAGCATTTAAAATTATTTTATTTCTTTATTTGCCAGTATCAATGCCATTTACTAATCTTGTGAGTACTGTCATTACTTTGTATCCTGAAATGAAATTAACAAATACAAAAATCAACTCTATAACACTGTAAGTGGACAAAGCAGATCCATATAGAAACATCTGTGGTGGGATGCCTGGGTGGCTCAGTCATTAAGCATCAGCCTTCGGCTCAGGTCATGATCCCAGGGTCATGGGATCGAGCCCCGCATCAGCCACCCTGCTCGGTGGGAAGCCTGCTTCTCCTTCTCCCACTCACCCTGCTTGTGTTCCTCTCTCACTGTGTCTCTCTCTGTCAAATAAATAAATAAAAATCTTTTAAAAGGGGGGGGGCACCTGGCTGGCTCAGTCGGTGGAGCATGTGACTCGTGATCTTGTGTTCATGTTGAGTGTAGAGCTTACTTTAAAAAAAAAATCTTTGAAAATAACGCCAAATATTTATTCTTAGTACTCTGAAATGTAGTATAGATTACTAGTGGTTTTTTAAAACGAGACAGCCCTTACTGCAATGAAAACAGCTAACAATTTAAATACCTTTACTGGCCAACAATTACAGCAGAATAAGGAGGTAAATCCAAGACACTTAGTGTTCAGTGAAACATTGTGTTTCATTTGGGCAAACATTTATTTGTAAAGGTGGATACCGTCTGGAGAATGCTACTTTGCTAAAATTGATGTTTTTCAAAAGTAAAATAACATTGTAATATACTAAAAATGGAAGAGCTAACAGAAAAAGTTTGGCTAGAATGATTACAAAAGAAAACTGACTTTTGCATTACAAAGCAGTTAGCAGACAATGAATAAAATTGTTACAAGCATACCTAAGACATCAGTTTATTATTTTTACTAATAATACATTAAACTTATTTAAAAAATCAGTGCTTTAGAGTCTAGAAAACCAGCTATTTCATCAAGTGTGTTTGCTGGAGTTTGCATATCACTTGCTCGTTCTTACCTTTGGACATGCCACTGCCCTCACAAAGAATATTTATGTCTATCTTCTGTACCTCCCACCGCCCCTCACCTGACCCAAAACACATTCCTAACATCAGTTGCTTCCTTATTCCAAGTTCTTTCAGCATTTGTCTACCACTTGCAATGTATGAAATAATGTAGGTTAATTTATGTGCAGTTTATTAGCATGTTTATACCCATTCTGGGTACTTCTTAAAAGTAGGGCTTGTGTGGGGTGCTTCACTGGCTGAGTTGCTAGAGCTCGAGACTCCTTATCAGGGGTCAGGAGTTTGAGCTCTACACTGGCCACAGAGTTTACCTAAAAAAAAAAAAAAAGGTAGGGGGGCGCCTGGGTGGCTCAGTTCATTAAGCGACTGCCTTCGGCTCAGGTCATGATCCCAGGGTCTTGGGATCGAGCCCCGCATCGGGCTCCCCACTCGGCGGGAAGCCTGCTTCTCCCTCTCGCACTCCTCCTGCTTGTGTTCCCTCTCTCGCTGTCTCTCTCTCTCTGTCAATTAAATAAATAAAATCTTAAAAAAAAAAAAAAAGGTAGGGCCTCTGGGGCTCCTATTGTCTTTCCATCTCTCCCAGAGTGCCTAGCAGGGTGTGGGTATTCAATATGAGCTGATTAATCACATACAGCTATTTGTGCCCAGCATGAAAAATCCTAGACAAAGGCGAGGAGACATTAACAATAATCTCCAGACAGATGCAACAACACAGAATCCAGGAGCACAATTTCCTGCACATTAAGCCAATCATAACAATAAATCCTGTTGGTCTTTAGATCTGCTAGTTTCTTAACCTAAACAGATTTATCAGAGAAGCAGTGTATTATAATGATAAATACCAAGAGGTGTGGAGTCTGATTAATCTGAATAACTACCTTGCCTCTACCAAGTGTTGTGACCATCGACAAATTATTTAATCTCTCCAAGCCTCAATTTCTTCAAACTGATTATGCCTGCCTCACAGTGCTTTTAAAAGAATAAACCGTGATAATGCACAGAAAGAGCTTAGCAGCTGTAAGCTCTCAATAACATCATTATTATTTGTATTGTTTCAATTTTTTTTAATTTACAATTTAGCTATAAAGTATCTTGGGGCATGTGGCTGGCTCAGTTGGTAGAGCATGTGACTCTTGATCTTGAAGGTTATGAGTTTGAGCCCCACACTGGACATACATATTAAAAATTTTTCTTTTTAATTTTTTAAATTAAATTTATTTTTTAAATAATAAATACATAATAATAAATCAATGGCTTCAACGTCTGCATTGTAAGAGTAGAGGCAAGTTTGCCTAGCAACCACCCCATTCTGCACTTCACGGTTTGGTGAGGCTGCCAATCTTGATATACCAGGGATGGGCACATGACCCAGGCCTAGAATCACAGTCTCCAACATCTTGGAAAGAGTGATAGTTTGTAGAGGTAGAAAAAGCAGAGCTAATCAAAACATCCAAGAAAACTGATATGTGGGTGCTAGAAGAAAAATGTTTCTTTTTTAACAGGGGTTATTAAGTTATGGCAATATATTCCTAGAACTGCCAATGCCATTTTAGCTGACTATACAGAATTAGACTCTCCACAGCAGGAGATGTTGCAGCCAAGATAATTTGAGCCTTTGGATTTCTCTGGACCTAAACCTAGATCCACCCCCAGTCTTAGGAACTATATGAGGCAATACATTCCACTTCTGCTTAGTTTGGTTTGGGTTTCTGCAACCAAAATAATTCTTAACTAAAAAAAAATTGTACAGGGGCGCCTGGGTGGCTCAGTTGGTTAAGCATCTGACTTCAGCTCAGGTCATGATCCCAGGGTCTTGGGATCAAGCTTCCTGTCGGGCTCCCTGCTCGGTGGGAAGTCTGCTTCTCCTTCTCCCTTTGCCCCTCCCCACCGTTTGTGCTCTCTATCTTCTCTCTCTCCCAAATAAATAAATAACATCTTTTAAAAAATAGTTTTATTGATCAACTGGTTTTACTAATAAGTCTATGATTTTTCTGAGTCTCTTTCAAAATCAAAGCTTCCCATTTTTCAAGTGCAAAGTATAACGTTTTACATACATGACAGATTATTCTTAACTGGATATATGTCAAAGAATTCTAGTAATGTCTTGGGAGCCAAGTCACAGAAACAAACCAAGTTTGAGTTCTCTAACTCTTTTATTCTTTCCAAAAGGCAAATCTACTGATGCTGTAATCACCGGCACTTTGTTCACATACAAAATTATTTCATGAGTTGTGCTTTTTAAACTGAAATCAAACACAAATTGTATGAAGGAATCAGCTTGTTTTCCTTACACTGGCACTCACATAAATAATAAAATTAAATAAAAATAACTAAATCAACTGCATTTCTCCAGACACAAAATATTAAACACACCAGAACATACAGTTGTTTCTCCAAAGCCAAAATCTCCTTTCTGGAATCTAGGGAAAATCCGCTTTAAAGGAAGAATATGCTCTTATGCTGTGTGACTAGATGTAAAATTTATAAACTAAAATTTTTCTTCTCAGTCCCCAGAGCCAGTAGAGTTATATCGCCTAAGTGCTTTATAACAAAGCTGAATGGTATAAGCTTAATATCCTCCCAAGTATTCCATTTTTGCCCACTGGTAATAACCATTCCCCTATTATCCCTGGATAGAAACCTCAGGGCCGGGGCGCCTGGGCAATTCAGTTGGTTAAGCGTCTGCCTTTGGCTCAGGTCATGATCCCAGGGTCCTGGGATCGAGTCCATCAGGCTACCTGCTCAGCGGGAACCCTGCTGCTCCCCCTGCTTGTGTTCCCTCTCTTTCTGTCAAATAGATAAATAAAACCTTTAAAAAAAAAGAGAGAGAGAGAGAAGAAACCTCAGGGCTAACTGACTATATCGGATCTGCCCCCACAGCCTGTCATTTCTTCCTTTAAAACAGTGGCTCTCAATTTTCCATCCAATGTCTCTGAGGGATCAAATGCCTGTGCTCACAACAGATGCTCACTCCCAGAGGTTTTCTACAAAGTGTTGATCTTTGGGTGTAGATGCAGTCAGAAGGATGCTATCTAGGTAGAAAAAGGTCCCCAGTGGATTTTGCTGATCCCTGGCAAAAATCATCTGCTTTAAATGTTCTTTGAGGGGCGCCTGGGTGGCTCAGTTGGTTAAGTGCCCAGGATCCTGGGATCGGGCTCCCTGCTCAGCGGGAAGCCTGCTTCTCCCTCTCCCACTCCCCCTGCTTGTGTTTCCTCTCTCGCTGTGTCTCTCTCTGTCAAAGAAATAAAATCTTAAAAAATAAATAAATAAATGTTCTTTGAATTGTGTCTTCCTTTCTATTCCCAGTGCGCCCACCACCACCCCCTTCAATGGTCACCACCTCTGCTTTGAGCTGCTTTCATTACAACAGCTGTAGTTTTTCCTACCTTTCGTCTTTCCTCTCTGCACTGTATCCAATGCATCCACTGCTGCCAACCCAAAATTCTGTTCCCATCATGTCACTTCCTGGCTCAACAACGGATTGCATCAGTTCCCCACCCTTCTATCTCTTCAACCTCTTCCCTTGTCTGTTGGCCTTTTCTCCTTGCCTTGCATATATGTCCCAATTCTTCCCCATGTAAAACAAAATAAAAAACAACCAACTACAAAAGTAAAACCTTTCTTGGACACTTCATTTAATTCTAGTCACCATGATTGCTTCTTTTTTTTGAGAAACTTTTATTTTTTTATTTTTATTTTATTTTTATTATTTTTTAAAAGATTTTATTTATCTATTTGAGCGAGAGAGAATGAGAGAGAGAGAGCACGAGAGGGAAGAGGGTCGGAGGGAGAAGCAGACTCCCCGCTGAGCAGGGAGCCCGACGCGGGACGCAATCCCTGGACTCCAGGATCATGACCTGAGCCGAAGGCAGTCGCTCAACCGACTGAGCCACCCAGGCGCCCCCTGAGAGACTTTTAAAAAGCATGGTCTACTCACTGCCTCTTGATCCTGTCACTCTGCTGAAACTGCTCTTACAAGAACTCTAATGATCTGGTTCTCTAATTACCAAATCCAGTGAACTTTTTAGTTCTTGACTTTCTTGGCTTCTGTAGCATCGGAAGATGCTGATCACATCCTCCTTTTTGGAATTCTTGCTTTGCCGACTTGCACTGCACCATCTTCTCCAGGCTCCCTCCCTACCTCTCAAACCATTTCTTTCCAGATTTCTCTTCCTGTACTCCTTTTTTCAAATGTAGGGGCTCCGCAAGTTCCATCCTGGCTTTACTTCTCTTTTTAATTTGCACTCTCTCTTGATGATTCCATCTACACTCATGGTATCAAATACCACCTCTACCCTGACATCTCGTAAATCTTCATTCTCCTATTTCTCTTGACTATAGACCATACTCCAGACTGGCTATTGGACTTCTGCACCAGGATGTCACACAGGTAACTCCAACATGCCCCAAACCAAACTTTTTTTTTTTTTAAGATTTTATTTATTTATTTGACAGAGAGAGACACAGCGAGAGAGGGAACACAAGCAGGGGGAGTGGGAGAGGGAGAAGCAGGCTCCTCGCTGAGCAGGGAGCCCGATGTGGGGTGCGATCCCAGGACCCTGGGATCATGACCTGAGCCGAAGGCAAATACTTAACGACTGAGCCACCCAGGCGCCCCCAAACCAAATTCTTACCTTCACTCAAAACACAGTTCCTCCCCTATTACTTTTGGTTTCATAGTTATTTGGTTTCCGAGGCTGGAAATCTAGGAGTTATCCTCCACTTTTCTCTTTCCCTCAGTCCCCAAACCAATCATTTAGACCTGCTGTTTCTTTTCTTTTCTTTTTTAAAGATTTTATTTATTTATTTGTCAGAGAGAGAGAGAGAGAGAACAAGCAGGGGGAGTAGCAGGCAGAGGGAGAAGCAGACTCTCCTGAGCAGGGAACCCGATCCTAGGACCCTGGGATCATGACCTGAGCTGAAGGCAGACGCTCAACCGACTGAGCCATCCAGGCGCCCCAGACCTGCTGTTTCTGTCTCCCCAATATTTTTCAGCTTCATACTGTCCCATCCAGTCTCACTATCGTCATGGTGTTGCAACAACCTCCTAACTGCTTTCCCTTACCTCATGTCTTGAGCTTCTACACTCCATCTGCCCTTCTGAACTTCCTAGGACATCACTCCCTCACTTAAAACACTCCCTCATTTAAAGCACTTTAAATTAGCCTGGGTGGCTTCCCAGGCCTAAAACTTTTGACAGCACACACCCATAGGTAAAATGTGAGTCTACACACTCAATCTGTGAATATTCATCAATACATATATATTATTAAATATCATTAAGATATAGAAATCAAGAGAGAATGGCATAAAGATTAAATTAAGACAATAACATATTCCTGATGAAGTCATACTATCATTAGTTGCTATATGACTCAAACTACAAGATACTCTCAGGGCCAAGTTCATTAATAATTATAATGTGGTAATCCACATTTAAAATGGTCATCTTGGCAATTTCATTTTTTAGGCTACCTTCTCAACAGATATGATTACCTTGAAATGTGACAAAGAGCTCCTACTAGAAGAAATGTCAGCTTTACCTTTTTGTTATTGTTTGTAGTATTATAATTACCTTTTTTTAAACATTTTTTAAATGTTTTATTTATTTATTCATGAGAGTCAGAGAGAGAGAGAGAGAGAGAGAGGCAGAGGGAGAAGCAGGCTCCCCGCCTAGCAGGGAGCCCGATGCGGGATTCGATCCCAGGACCCTGGGATCATGACCTGAGCCGAAGGCAGACACTTAACCATCTGAGCCACCCAGGCGCCCTATAATTACCTTTAATCCATGGTTTCTTTGTGCAAATCTTTAAGCCACTTGTTCATTTTGAGAAGACTAATTTAGTTAAAAGCACATGATATAATGTATATCCACTCAATCAGGCTCAAGTAAACTACAATAAGTCACAATGTGTTAATACCAAATTAGTAAGGTCACCACTCTCAATCCCTTTGCTTTGTGAAGCTTCGACTCTTTCCTCGAGATATCACCTTGTATATCAAATGTGTAATGGCCCCATCTTGGAAGACTGAGAGAACCTGTATCACCCATACATTAAATATTAATAAAGCTCAAGTTCTTTTTTTCAGGTTGCAAAGTAAATATAAACCCCACTTAGAGACAACTGCTTGCACTGCAATGCATACAAGGCCCTTGATCTCTGGCCTCTGCCCACCTTTCCAGCATACTTTCAGGCACACATTTCTTACCATACTTTACTTCTCTCAACACACCAGCTACTTGTCACTTTCTTACCTTTGACATGCTATCTCCTTTGCACTGCTTTCTCTGCTTCAAGGGCACCATGTTCTCACCTCTTTTAAAGCACTTATCACAACCTGTTATAACTGTTTCCTTACTAGCCTAAGGGGCAAGGATTACTCCCAGTTTTTAATTCCCACCATCTACCACAACACCTTGTTTGCAGTAGGTACTTAATAAATGTTGACTGACAGAATGAAAAAGGTCCAAATTCCTCTGGCTGGCTTTCAAGGCCTTGCATAATTTGGCTCCAATTTATCTACCCAGCCTTATTTTCTTCCAAGTCCATTCCTATTCTCCTCACTCCCCATCATATGTCATGCTCATTTTGGCTTTTGTTCAGGTTACCCCCTCAACGTGGAAGGCCTTCCATCTACAGAGAAGCAACCTGTTCTTCAAGTCTCAGATCTAATTATCCTTTTCCCATAATGTCACAGTCTACTCTTTCACCCCACAACAGATCATTCCCTTCAGAGAACTCTCAAAGAGGGAGTACTAGATATTTGATCACTTACTCTCTATGTGGCAGTTTTCTCTCCCCAATTTCAGTCTAAGTTCTTCAACGCCAGAGACTACCTTCAACTTATTTTGCACACTGCTCTCTCACAACACATTGCAACATGATGCACAGGAGAGACTAAGACACCTGAATGACTAGTTGTAGGTAGTATAGTACAAGGGAGAAAGCATGACTTGGGTTTTAGTCCAAGTTCCACCACTAATTAGCTAGTTGACCTCAAACACGCCACTTAACCTCTCCCGTCATTAATTCCTCGTCTGGAAGATAAGACTTTACAACCTTTAAAATTCCAGGTAAGGTTTTTCCTTTTGTGCAAAGAACATTAAAATTTTTCCTCTAAAAATCAAGAGAAATTCTGAGACCTTTAGTAACTCACTTAACTTTAATGAACTACAGTGTAATCGTTTGTAAAACAAAAATAAACAGCCCATCACCTCCAAGGACCGTGTAAAGGTCAGATGAGAAAATGCATATAAAAATGCATACATAGGGCACCTGGGTGGCTCAGTTGGTTAAGCAACTGCCTTCAGCTCAGGTCATGATCTTGGAGTCCCGGGATTGAGTCCCGCATCGGGCTCCCTGCTCGGCGGGGAGTCTGCTTCTCCCTCTGACCCTCCCCCCTCTTGTGCTCTCTCTCTCTCATTCTCCCTCTCAAATAAATAAATAAAAACTTAAAAAAAATTTTTTTTAAAAATGAATAGATGGGGCGCCTGGGTTGCTCAGTCAGTTAAGTGTCTGACTCTTGATTTCAGCTCAGGTCTTGATCTCAGGGTTCTGAGTTCAAGCCCCACACTGGGCTCCACACTGGGTATGAAGGAAGCCTATTTAAAATTAAAAAAAAAATTTAATGCATAGATCATTTTAAAATGCTAATAAAAAAGTAAGGTATTATTATACTATTATGTTATTTAGTGAAAAATACAAGTAGGCAGCATTATTTGTTGCCAGTTAGGATAGTGTGTAAATCTAGCCAAGAACAGGGAGTAGATCCTCAAATAATCCATCAGCTCAGAACAGCAGAACACTTCCACAGCCACGGGCTGTATCTCATGCCTTATGTACAAAAGACACACATTTGATCACCAAGTAAAGTAATCTTTATCCTGGAAAAATTACACAGCAGGTAACATATTGAAGTTACTGAGTTAGCAGTTAAGATCTCAATTAAAGCCTGGTTTTGGTTTCTAAAAATGTTCTTAGAATTTTCATAACCACTCTATATTAGAATCAATAAACTTCTCATATTTTGATAATAATTTGGAGGACATATTTTAGCATGAAGAGACTATGAGAAGTAATATGGTTACAAAGACATAGTTTCTCATATAAACATGTCTAATCATTCAAGTGAAACATGACGAGGCTAGTTAAACAAAAAGAAACAAACACAGAAACACAAACTTCCTGATAATTTAGATGTTCTTCAAGAGATAAATTGATGAATATACATGCAAAATCTCAAAGAAAATGTAAAATGTTTTCCTTAGGAGACTCTAAACTTGTCCAACAAACAAGGAAGAAAGTGGCAGTGTAGGAATTCAGACTAGCTTCTTTAATTTAGCAGCCTAATACTGTCAACAGTATGTTACATGTCTCCTAACGTGCACAAAGAACCATATTATAGGGGCGCCTGGGTGGCTCAGTCATTAAGCATCTGTCTTTAGCTCAGGTCATGATGCCAGAGTCCTGGGATCAAGCCCCGCATCAGGCTCCCTGCTTGGTGGGAAGCCTGCTTCTCCCTCTCCCACTCCCCCTGCTTGTGTTCCCTCTCTTGCTGTGTCTCTCTCTGTCAAATAAACAAAACAAAACATTATATATAACACTCAAAATCTCAAACCATCCTGGATACAAAAATTATTTTCAATTTTCATGTTAAATTTCACACCAGTCCACTTCCTCTATACACTTAACCATCTTCTTTTCAGATTTGATAACAAAACTTTTGAAACTACACTTAGGCAATTAAAGATGATTTTCCAACAATAGTCCAATGAGAACTGCTTCAAAAAAAAAAAAAAAGATCTTTGGGCGCCTGGGTGGCTCAGTTGGTTAAGCGACTGCCTCCGGCTCAGGTCATGATCCTGGAGTTCCGGGATCGAGTCCCACATCAGGCTCCCTGCTCAGCGGGGAGTCTGCTTCTCCCTCTGACCCTCTTCCCTCTCGTGCTCTCTATCTCATTCTGTCTCTCAAATAAATAAATAAAATCTTAAAAAAAAAAAAAAGATCTTTTCTCAAATATCAAACCTTAAGCTGAATACTTTATACTGTCTTCCCTAACCTCTTCTGGAACATTTTTTGATGTATAGTATAATTTGTGTTCATTTAATTTCACAGCCCTAAACATATAAATTCTAGAAGCTTCCTAGTTAGACCCTATTTTTAGCACTCAAGATACAGCAAATTCAACATACAATACCTGATGGGTGAGCAGTCACCCCTTTATGCTTACAGTCTGAATATCTCTGCATAGCATTAGCTTAATATCAATGTTAACAGTCACTAGCCAAAACTATAAGCACAGAGAAAAGCAAGTTTTAAGGTTCTGAGTGGTAAAATCGCTACTCAGCCTTTTGGCTAAAATCAAGGGTAAGGTTCTGAGTGGTAAACATGAAGAGGAAAAATCAAAGGGATGGGAAACTAAATGCAAATTTAAAAATAAAAAAGTTGAGATGACAGGGGGCGCCTGGGTGGCTCAGTTGGTTGGGCGACTGCCTTTGGCTCAGGTCATGATCCTGGAGTCTCGGGATCGAGTCCCGCATCGGGCTCCCCGCTCAGCGGGGGGTCTGCTTCTCCCTCTGACCCTCTTCCCTCTTGTGCTCTCTATCTCTCATTCTCTCTCTCTCTCAAATAAATAAATAAAATCTTTAAAAAAAGAGAGAGAGATGACAGGAAAAAAGATTAGAAAAAGGTGTTTGCAACCAAGAACTGCAAACTGATTCTTAACCTGTTCACCTTAAGTAATCTTTATTCTTATCACGTATTTCTTTTCAAGTAAAATGGTGCCTTGGATTTTAACAACTTGTTACCCTGGCTACTCTCAGAGTGCTTGTGTCATCTCACATGTACCTTCATGACCCACTCCTACCTTCCTCATTCAGACTTTGGTTTTTGTTATTGTTGTTTACTGCTATATTCCCAGTCCCTAAGAAAGCACCTAGCACACAAATTGTCAAATGAATAACCACCCTTTGAAGGAGGTATTATTACCATTCTGGTTTTTCAGATGAGGAAACTAAGGCTTAGCAAGGTTGAGTAACTTGCCCAGGGGTTACAAACCACTAGCCAGAAACAGACCCACGTCTGTCTGACCACAAAGTCCTCATTTGTACTTACCCTCACTGGGCAAAATAACTTCCTACTGTCTCTCATTTGTGTGTATTTACTGGTGGCAGCTTTCTCGTAGGGGAAGCTTCAACTTCTCCATCAACCTTTTCCCAGGCATCCTCAACCTCTGACCCCCACTAAGGTCTACAGATCTCTCTTTTCTTTGCGCTGTGTCCTCTCAAGTTCTATTATAACATCCTTTTTAGCCCTTTGCTATAGTTATTTCTTATCTCTCTCTTATCTCAACTCCAAACTTTCTGAGGGCAGGAATCAGGTATCTTCAAGTGCCTCTGGCACATGGTAGAGTTGAGTAAATGTTTGATGTATGAATGAATAATCCTGACAAATCCATGAGATAAAAAGGAACCCTTTAGCTCAGTTCCCTAACCACAGGCAACCAGAGACTACTGCTTTCCTTTGCTTGAGGGTGGCAAGGGCATGCCTGAAATTCCCTGCCCACATCACAAAAGAGCATCACTGTGCTACTTAAGGCAGCTTTTCAAGTTTTGAGACATCTCATGGAAGAACAATAAGGTTCCAAAACTTTAAGGACTAAGCATAAAATCTACCTTTTAGAAGTGGCCTACCTGGATGGAACACCAGCTCTTGATTTTAAATGTCTGACTGGTTCAATTTAAATCACTGTTTTCAGTGATTTAGCATATTTTAAGTAATTTTATTTTTATATCTCTTTGGCTTGAAAGTGTAATTTCATACTTCCACACACATTTAAGGACAAAAACTGCTTATCTTTTACAAAATAGGAAGATAACATAGAACCTGTGTGTTAGGTAAAAAGGCACTCAGTAAATATGTTATTATGCTGCTGTTTGTAAAACCTCCTTCTAAAAGCACATGTGGCCTATTTTAGACTAATGAATACCGGGCAACATTTACTAGATGATTTTCATTTAATCGGTATGAATACCAGGTTCAAAACATATCTAAACAAAAACTGGGCTTTTAAAAAATATATGGTGTAAAGAGCTGAGATGTCTGCCCATTACCAGTGAGTACTACATAAATAGTACTACTCCAATATTCTGGTTCTAAGAATTTACAACCAAATGCGTAGCTAGACCAATTTCAAGGTGCACATTTAAGGTTACAATTTTTTTAATACACCCACTGCCCAAGCCACAGTCTATAATTTTACTCCATTTATTAACACTAATTTCTGAGCAGTGTCTGGCACCGCCTATAAGTGAGGTATAAATAAGATTTATAAATAGGATATTATAAAGATGGGACACTGGAATTTCATACTTGGGAGCACGTGCAAAGTAACATTTTTCCAAGTATTTACAAGCAGGTTTGGGAAAAAGTGAACATCACTTTGGCAAGCTGGACTTCTGACCTCTCAGGTCCATGACTAGTCTCTGCCTACCCCTATTCCCCACCCATTCCCTTCTGCTCTTCCTCTGCCAGGAATACCCTCCTGACTCATCTTTGCTTGTCTATGTCCATTACTTCCTTAGAGACCTGGCTCAAGATTTCAGCTCCTTGAAAAAGGCCTCCCTGACTAATCCTGATTTCCACTACTTCCTAACTTTGCATTCCCTTGGCATTTATATATAGTTTGCATTACATAATCAGTAACTTAAAGTTGTTTTGCATTTTTCCATCATGTCCCCAACTAGAGACCAAATAGAGGAACATTATCTTTTATATCCTCTTCTAAACAGCCAGTAATAAATGCTTCCTTCTTGAATGGCTGAATCACCAGTGAGAGAAAGGCATTCGCTCAAAAATTTCTGAAGTAAGCAACCGGCTTTTCAGATCACCTTGACAATACTCTACCACCTCCAACATGCATGAGTACTTCACAGAAATGAGATTTACTTTTGCCTTCCATAAATTCATCACAAAAGATCCAGATTACAGATCACGTAGGTACTTAAAGCAAATAATAATAGTGGCTATTCAAACATATCTTGAGATTTAACATTTCAGGCTTCATTCAAAGCCTTGAAGCAGCATGCCTGTGAATGCTAGGAAGCTGGCACCAGTCTCTTGCAAAAGGGGCAAAACTCTAGTTGGCAGTAAATGTTCAAACACGTGAGCCTCCTCTGTTAAACAAGGCTCATTAGCCACACAAACTTGCTGCTTCAGCTTTCTGGCTTCGATGAAGTGCTATGATCTCCTCTGGTTATTGTCGAGAGTCAACGGTGGGCTAAATTCCCATAAATTAAGCAGTAGTTTTGGTGGTTTGCCCAAACATACCACTGGCATCGGTGTGGGTGGGGTTTTTTTGTTTGTTTGTTTTTGTTTTTTTTTAAACAGACCCCCCCTCCCCCGGGGGGGGGGGCCAGATGTGAGTGAAGAGAGCGCCAACCCGGCACTTCTCAGGAGGCAAAGCGAGACCTCCAGGACTCGAGCCCTTCAGTATCCCTCTAGTTCTTAGTGTCAGCTTATCTTGAAGAGGCGGGGCTTCAAGCGCTGCAGCTTTTTACTAAATCTCAACCGAGTCTTCCTTAGGGACCGAAAGCCAACTTTTCCTGCAAGAAGCCTCAGTTTTTTCCATACTCAAAGCCCCAGTAGGCAGGATCCAAGCGAGAGCCGGGCCACCGGCGCGGGGAAGCCGAGGACGCGGAGGGGGAGGGAACGGACTCTCTCCGCAAAGGGGGCCAGGATGGTAAAAACAAAGTGAGCGCCGGCCAGCCCAGCGCCGCCCGCCGCCCACCGCCCCGCCGGCCCCACTCACCCTCCAGCAGCACCTCCTTGCCCGCGCACTTCAGCGCCTGCACGGCCTGGTCGTGGGTGGCCTGGCGCAGGTCGGTGCCGTTCACCGACAGGATGGCGTCGCCCAGCCGCAACGCCCGGCTCTGGTCGGCCGCCAGCCCCGGGAAGATCTTGGAGATGAGGATCGGCATCCGGTTCTCGCGGCCGCCCTTGATGCTGATGCCCAGGCCGCCCGCCTCCTGCTTCACTACCCGCACCCGGCGCACGGGCGGCGACGCGCCCGCCTCGCCCGCCGGGCCCCGCGGCGGCGCGGGCGGGCTCGGGGGACCCAGGCCGCGGCTGGGGCTCCCCGGTAGCGAGTCGCCGGCCCCGCCGCCGTTCGGGAGGCCGTTGAAGGCAGCCGCTGCCGGCCCCAGAGCCGGCTCGGGCTCAGCCGCCGCAGCGTCGCCCGTGAGGCTTAGGCTCTCCCCGCTGAGCTCGGCCACCACCCGGACCCAGCGCTCCCTCAGGAGCAGCTCCACCAGCCCCGCTTTGGTGGCCCGCGTCCACACCGCCATGGCCGGCCCCGCTCCCGCCGCCGCAGTCGCCGCAGCTACCCTCATTCCAGTCAGGCAGCCTCGGCGCTTCCCCCTTCCCGCCCGAGGGGGCGGGTCCTGCCCCTCCCCACCCCGCAGTCTTTAATTATTCATGAAGGCCACGCCCATCGTCCGGAGGGGCGGGGAGTGGCGGGCGGAGCAGCTTCCGGGAGGTTAAGTCGTTGCGCTGCTTTAGGCCAGTCCCTTGATGCTCGCTGGACTTGGGCAGCGCGGGCGCCGTGAGGGCTCCGTCTCACGTTCTCCTTCGGTTGGTCTCCGATGGCCACCCCGAAACTCCTGACCTCTACCGCGCAGTTCGAGCAGCCCCGGTCCGGAAAACAAAATCAGCCACAAGAAGCACTTTGCAAGCCGGCTAGACTTGGTTCCACGTTCACTTTTGCATTGATTGGTTCATTATGTATTTACTGAGTGCTCAGCCTTGTGCTCCTTTCGATGCCTGGAGATGAGCTGAATAAAACCTACCACAATTAAGAGCTGGCGGTCTAGTGGCGGAGGAGAACTGAGAACCAACCAATCTGAGGCGATACTATGCGGTTAAGTGACATGTAGAATACGCCCTCAGAGCAGAGTAAAAGAAACCTTCGGTTGGGCCTGGGGTCAGCTTCACAGAGGTGACAATGTAAGGTGAGTAGGTGGAGCAGAGAGAATTGCATAAGCAAAGGTCCAGAGACATGAATACAGGTATTTGTTACTCTGTTTTGTAATCACCTGTTCACTTGCCTGGAGTGAGGGGACCATTGCTTCTTCAGCTCTGCAGCTACAATAGGTAGGCCTCATAGATATTTACAGAATGATGGTTACTTAGGAAGATGTCATAATTCCAATGTGAACACAGCATAGGGTCAGTGGAGGTGGCAGGAAAGGAGTGTGAAAAGCCTCATATCATCTAATATGGAAGAGTTTGGACTTGGATTTGTAGATCTAACTTTTTTACCCTGGAGGTCATGGCCGGTTGTTGGGGCAAATGTTGATGGGTATCCCCAAAATTGTATGCACACTGCAGACCCTGCAGTGGCTTTTATCCAAAGACATGAATGTTGCAATCCACCCACTTCCAGCTTCATGGGCTGGGAGAACTGAGGAAACTGAGGCCCAGAATGCCAAAGACTCTGGCCCAAAGTCCACAGTGAGGAAGGAGAAAAAACTTGGGTCTCCCAGCCTCCTGGTCCAGGGCTTTACTACATACCTCAAACCTCAAAAATGAGGGTCCAGAAATCACACTGCTGACAGAGATCTCAGCAAAAACATGAGGTCAAGGTGCCCTCTAACTTTTCTTCAGCAGTAAAAGTGAAATCCCCATGTTTTCACTTGTGCGGAGTGGGGCTGCAAGCAGAGGGAATGAATGTGCACCAATTCCCGTAAAAGGGTCTGGATACCTGCTTGCTCATGAAGTACATGTTGAAGCTCGTAAGCCATGTCCATGCACTTCTCTATGAATGCACATTCGTGTGTGGGCAGGAACATTCAAAGAGCCTCCTATACCAGGAGTTAAAACAATAAAAATGGAGACTGGAAAGTATCCAGAGCCCAAATGAAGAAAGAATTCAAAATGAGAAAAGTTCTTACCAAAAAAATCATTACAGCAGAATCCTCTTTGCAATTAGGGGAGCAGGATTTTCCAAGCTGCAAATGTCAGCAGAAGCTCAACCCTCCAATCCTCTCCTAAATCAATTGCAATGAGGCCAGCTCCCTGTTCCAGCAGGTCCCGATGTGCCCAACCAAGTGCATCTGCAGTCACAGATGTTCCTGGCTTTGCTCCAGCTGAGGCGTGAGCCCCCAGAGGCCTGAGTTATGTGAAATTTCTGCTTATTAGAGAGAACTTGGCGGCTGATTCCTTCGAGTATAAGCACTATTTTGAACACTTTTATGTCCATAATCATCCAGAGGTTGGGCACTTGAACGACACCTTTATTAGCAAAGGGAAGTGCTGGAAATTCTTTCCAAAAGTATTAAGAACTTTTTGATCAACAGAGTTGGAGGAAGTCACAGATCTTCCAACTAAATAGCAAGGGCACTTACATAAGATAGCAAGTTATGTGACATAACTCTAGGTATTTAACTCTAGGAGGAGAGAAGGTAATGGTGATTGCTATTTGGGTTACTTGGGAGTTTTTACTTAAAAGATTATTTTTAAATATATCAGTGAAAAATCCCCGATTTATTGAGCTGTTTGTTTTTACAAGGTCCTCCATCAGACTCTAATTTTCAGTGTTCTCTCTCATCACTACGTTCAGATCAGCCACATTCAGTCAGTGTGATGCCTTGCACGTTCCCCACTGAGGCCATCCTTCCAAACACCTCCTGCCCCTCTCAACCACTTTCCCACATAGCAAGATCTCATCCCAGGTTTCCCTGTCTATCCAATTTGCTGGGATTTTTCCTTTGAACAATTTTATTCTATGCCTGCCTGTTTTGCCCGAGTAGGTTATAAAATACAGGCAGGCAGGGACCACCCATTGACTTCTTTTCGTCCCCCACTATTCCAAAAATATTGCCTTGCCGAGAAGAACTCATTAAACATGTGATTGATTGAAATTCAGTGCCTTCTGTGCTGTAGTCATTTCAAATAATCCCTCTGAAGGTTACTGGTTCCTTGCAGAGTGAAAATTACAATCTAGGAAATCTCAAGTAGTCAGTGGAAATCTACTTACTGTGGATAATGAAAGCTGAAATAAAAAGAGTACACATCTGTTTCCACGGTTTCTTAGGGACAGAGAGACAAGCTTAGATAATTCTCTGAACTGGCATGTTATTTTATCTACCTCTAAAAAAGGAAATGGCTGAGATAATTCCTAATAACCTTTCATTCCTCTCACCTACCAATATGCATCCTCTGCTCAAGCTGTTATCTCACTGTTTCTCAGAACAAGGCAGGGATCATTGCTACTTTATTTTTTATTATTTTTTTTAAAAGATGGATTTATTCATTTGAGAGACAGCGAGCACATATGGGGGAGGGGCAGAGGGAGAGGGGGAGAGAGAATCTCTAGCCCACTTCCCGCTGAGCTCAGAGTCCAATGCAGGGCTCTTTCTCAGCAACCCTGAGATCCTGCCCTGAGCTAAAACCAGTTGGACGCCCAGATGACTGAGCCACCCAGGTGCCCCTATTTTTTATTACTCCTTTAAAAGGAGGGGGTTGGATTAGCTCTCTCAGTTCCATAATTTCCTAGAATTCTATGACTTAGGCTCTGATTCTATGCTCTCTCAAAACCCAATGGTCTTCCCCCCCTTCTCCCTCATAGTAGGTGTATAGTATAGCATGGTAATTAAGAACACAGGACTCAAATTGTAGTTTGGCTACTTAGTATACTTTATGACAAGGGGTAAGGGGCTGAGGTCTGAGCCTCAGCTTCTTATTCAGAAAAATTCAGATGCCTTCTACCTCTAAGGATAGCTGTGAGGGTTAATTGGGAGGTCGTATGTGAAGTGTTTAGCTCACTGTACCCGCCACCCTGAGAGTTCCATAAAAAGTACCTGCTGCTGTTATTATTATCTGTTGACCTGCATCAGGTATTTTCTACCTTTGGTAGAAAGTCTCAAGCTTAAGAGTCTATACTTTATCTAGGAATGAGTCTGCCATAATACCATTTGATTCCAGGCTTAAAAAGCAAATGGCCAAATTAATTTTGGTGACAAACAGATCTTGTATAAAGCTACATTTCGGCTGAAAGGGAGTAGGTATTGCCAAGAGTCCGTCAAAGGAAAGAATTAGTGGATCTGGGGTTTGTTCCAAGGTTTGAGTGTTGTGTAATTTCATAAAGGAGGGCTCCAGGCAAAATTGCAGCCCTTAGCAAGCCTGAAGGTCACCACCACAAAGAGGGCCTGATGCCAGAGGAACAAAAACAAGAGCTGCTCAATTACTACTAAAGAAGAGACCAAAGGAAGAATGAAGCTTGTAAGATAACCAATCCAACATCCAACTTTGAAAATTTATCCATGCGTGACTTTCCCAGTTAGAAGACAGTGAGATCAATTGTCCCTTTCAAAGGGCAGTACTCCATTGCCTTCCAGGAGAAAGATCCTAAAACGTATTTTTCTTTCTAGCACAAACATGAAGTGAAAGAGGGAAAGGTGAAAATATATCCTTTAGCTGATGCAAGCACATTTGAAAATTCACCCCGCCAAAATAAATCACTATCTGCAACCCACAAAAATGGATTAACTATTTCATGCATTAGGACTATGAAAACCCACATCTGCTAACCACATTCCTAATGAGAAGCAGCTGGTGACAGTTTTGTAGCTCTGTGACCTTCTTTTTAGGAAAATATTAGGAAGGACATACTAAGCAGAAGGTTAGTTTCATTGAATCCACTTAGTTATGGAAAATCACCAGTGTTTTTTATTGACAGTCATGGAAATCGCACACTTTGCCATGAAATTCAGAGAAGGTCCCCAAATAAAAATCCCTTTTCCCTCATTACCAGTTCCAACAGAATTTTCAGTGCTTCACCATAAGACTTGGAGTCTGGCAGTCAGCTTCACCTCTCTTCTTTCACAGGCCATTAAACCCCAAATGATATTTATTGATGCACACAGTGTTTTTAGGCCTTTCGTCCCATAGCTTCGACTTCCTCCTGAGTCGGTTAATGCAACAGGCCATTGGAGGGATCAGACCCCTTTGAGAATCCGTTGCATGCCATGCGCACGTCTCAGACAAACGCTCACTTATGCAAAGTACAGTATTCAGTTTGGGGGCTCATAAAGCCCCAAAAGCCCTTCCATGGACTCTAACAGGCTGAATTGTGTCCCCTCAAAATGTATAGGTTGAAATCTCGCCCACAGTACCTCAGAATCTGAGTGTATCCGGAGATAGGGTTGTAGAACTAGCGGGATAGGCTACGCTCTCTCTTGCTTCGGGCTTTTGTACTGAGAATGATTTAGGAATGCTTATTTTCTTCCCCCTTTCCCCTTGATCATTACCACCCAATTCCAACTGCTAACTGCTGGTGAGGTGCCCCTTATCTGTGCTCATCCCTAATGTAGCCTCATTGATTTACTTGTTCCTTTTCCCAACGAGGCTGTGAAGTTCTTGAGAGCTGAGATCACCCTTCACCTGTTGTTGGTGCACAGCAGATAGCAGGCACTCAATAAATGTATGTTGGGTATTAAGTCCTGTAACTTCCTAAAGACAGGACTGACATAAAGCTAAGCCTTAATATCTACATCTTTGCTGTCCACATACGAAAGTCACTAGCCACATGCAGCTATTTAAATTAAAATCAAATAAAATTTAAAGTTCCATTTCCTTTGTTGCAATAGCTGCATTTCAAGTGCTCTGCAGTCACATGTGGCTAGTAACTATCTTAGTGCACAGCACAGATACAGAACACTTCCACCACCACAGATAGTTTACTGGACAGAGCTGATCTGTATCTGAAAATACCTTGGACTATGAAAGAAAAAAAAAACACATTAGGAAAAAAAGGAAGGGAGGTTATGAATATGTAATTTACAGTTAGCTCAAGAGCCAAAATACACCATAAAAAAAAGTGAGCATTATCTTTAACAGACAAAATGAGATATTTTTTTTTTTACCCATTAGATAGGCTACAACTAAAGTCTACCTCTACACTGGCAGAGTGTTAAGAAAATGAGTACTTTCAAACACCGTGGATAGAAACACAGCCAATCCAAAGGGCAACGAAAAGTGAAAGATGAACTAGCAATTCTACTCCCCAGAGAAAACACCCCCACAGGAGCATTAACCCATGATGTACTACTAGGCTGTTCATTACAACACTGTATGATTTACACACAAGACTGCCCACAGAACGCAGTCTTATAGCTAAATCAAGTGCTCATCCAGAGCGAGAAATGCTTAAGCACCTTCGTTGCAGCCTGAGATGGAAAATCCGTGGTGTATCATGCCTGCTATTCATATTTACAACTGGGTCCCTACAACCAAGAGACAGTAGGGGAAACAAATATAAGAATGCCGCCTTGGCCTCTCATGAACTGTTGTGTGACCATGGGAAAAATAACATTCCCTCTTGGTCTCCATTTCCATGAGCATAAAAATGAGGCCAGAGGCACACGGTTTCCTTCACAAATCTGTTTCCTCCACCCCTAACCCCAGCAACAGTCGGAACAGCTCTTTTATCTGTATCATATATTATGGTTCAGAATAATGTCGCATTTAAATAAAGTTTTGGTGCTTAAAATACCACCAAGCTAGGTCTCTTGCTTCCAGTATTCCAAGATTTTAGTTTCTCTCTAAATTGCTGTCATCTCCAGGGTAGACGGTACATTATCCATTCAGAGATCAAATTACCAACTACTATATGAGAAAAGTGAATTTTTAAAGCATTTGAGTCAGGTTAGCAGAAAAGACCTTTCCTAGGCAGTCTCAGATCAAAATATTTCCGTAGAATCCAGGTAGGAGCCATAGTCTGCAAAATACCCAGACCACAAACATGCTGCTTCTAAGTTACACAGATCTCTAAAAGTAAAATCACCCTGGAACACATGCACTGAAGTGTTCCTCTCATTTAATACAGCTTTGCCTTCCCTTCCCCCAAGTTCTCTAACTTGCCCCAATCAGTTTCTGCTTCATTTGTATTCAAAGTTCCTCTACTTAGGAAGAATTTCAAGGCTCAAAGATCTTACTTCCCATACCATTTATGGAAATCCAAATCACTGGCTGGAAATGCTGCAAAGGAATGCTTTCTACTTTCAAAACTTTTACTTCTTCACTCATGATCTGTGAGCCTTTTCGGTCAGAATTACACCCTCCATAATTCACAACGTTTCAGAATATGTTTAAGTAAATCAAGTCTTAAACTAGAATCCAGTTAATAAAGACTCTGAATTTATAGCTCTTCAGACAGTGAAAAGCAAGTGAGTTAATATTTAAGGCATTCTAGCCTCCCTCTGGTCATATGCAATGAAGATCAGTAACTTGAACTTTTGGTTTCAACCATGCAAAAGAAGACCTAAAACATTTCTTAGGAAGGGAAGGATCTTACAGTCTACTGAAAGGTTGTAATAGTCCACACTAATGCAGACCAGGAAAATATGCCTAAGGAAATTTATTCAAGTAAGAAGAAAGGAAAATTATTTTACACAGAGGGCCCTAAAAGCTGCAGTTCTTTGTTTAAAGTACTCCTATTATAGGAATGTCCATGTCTATGTGGATTCCTTATATATATGCTATTAAATGATTTTCTTGTTAAAAAATAAACAACTCATATTACTGTAAAAGAAACGTTAACAGGCAAAGCAGAGAAGTAGCATCCACTATAAACCTTGTTTTATCTGTTCCCTCTTAGCAAACCTGAAACAGGCTGTCCTTTATGTTATAAGGTTCTCTCTTATTACCTCTCTGTTAATTTTCTTCCCACATATTTACCTTAAATTCTCACTTTTTATTTGCCCTTTCCAGACTGGAGGATGGGTTCATCTTAGCAAAACACGTTTTTTGCCAGCATTTTACTCATGATGTCATCAGAACACATATCCTTCTCTGCATCCCAAAAACAAACAAAACGACACATACTGGGTTTCCACAAGCATGCAACACAATACATTCATTGAGATGGGAAAGAAATCGATCTGCTCGGTTCAGGTTAACTAGAGTTCTTCACCTTCTAATTTAAAAGATCACATTAAAACAAGTCAGCTGATAACACCCATGGGAATAACAATGTCAAAGCAAGTAGAAGACAGAAAATGTGAAATAGATGGCAGGCTTTCTGGTTCCATCCTCCACTCCTACTGTTAACAAAATCCCTGCCCAATGTTTCTTTAATCTTTGAAACTGGCGCATATATATATATATATATATATATAATAGCATATATGTTATATATATTACTGTATATATTTATTAGGTGAAAGATGGTTAATGAGATTGATAACCCAAAGCCAGATTTTTTTTTCCTTTAAATAAAATAAAGAGCTGAGTGCCAGAGGCCAAAGGCATCAATTTTTGAGACGGAGCACTACAGTTAAAATTCTTCCTTGAAACAAGGCTGATGATCACCACTGGTAGTGAGGCTATCTTGAGTGAACAAGCATAGTTCGCCTGCCCTCTAGGGCAGTGGTGGGCAGGTCCCCAGGCCTCTGCACTGGCTGCAGGCAGGAGGCTGGCAGACAGTGAAGGTCATCAGCCCTCTGAAGCCTTGGGCATGTGTGAGGGAAGAGAAGTACCATCTTTTATCCTCTCTGAGACTGTGGTCTAAACAACAGGACCCTGACAAAGTTGGATGAATTTGTACCTGCTTGGAACATTATCCCAACTACAAATACCTTGGAGTTTCCATTCACTGCAGTCAATGAAGGGAAGTTACTGTCCATTATTTTGTAAGATAACATTCATAATGACTAGTCCTAAAGAATAACTTTGTTTTATTATCATGATTTGTGAAAACAAACAGGGCAGACAGTTCAAGGAAGGACACAGAGAGTGCCCTATTTTAGGTCCCAAATTTCTTCTTTTTGATGGGTGGTGGAAGCTGAGCGATGATGTCATCCAGGGGCCGTTCTACTGCAACCAGTGTTCTTTCATCCAAAAGATCCATGAAGAGCAGAGGCTGTAGAGAGAGGACAATGACTCTACCAGGAGTTAGGCTCCAGGGCCAGTCCTGAGCAGACGGACTAGAGCTCAACAGTCAGCTTAGTTCAAGGCTGACGGGATCAAATTTCTGACAATCTTCCTTCCCTAGGACTCAAAATGGTTGGTCAGGTTGGGAGGTTTTTTCTTTTTCATTTATTATTTATTATCCCTCCCCTATCTATCTATCTATCTAAAGTAATCTTGGGGCGCCTGGGTGGCTGAGTCGGTCAAGCTTCTGACTCTTTATCTCAGGGTTGTGAGTTCAGGCTCCACACTTTTTTTTTTTACTTAAAAAAAAAAAAAAAAAAACTCTACACCCAACATGGGGCTCAAATGCACGACCTTGAAATCAGGGGTCGTATATATGCTCTAGTGACTAAGCCAGCCAGGTGCCCCAAGGTTAGAAACTTATCTTCCTTTTTTAAATTAATGAATTTATTTAAAGATTTTATTTATTTATTTGACAGAGAGAGACATAGCGAGAGGGGACACAAGCAGGGGGAGTGGGAGAAGGAGAAGCAGGCCTCCCGTGGAGCAGGGAGCCCGATGCAGGGCTCCATCCCAGGACCCCGGGATCATGACCTGAGCCAAAGGCAGATGCTTTACGACTGAGCCACCCAGGCACCCCAAAACTTATCTTTTTAAAGTTTTTTTTTTTTTTTAAATCCTTATACTCATTGTGGGGCTCAGACTCACAATCCTGAGATCAAGAGTCACATGCTCTTCCAACTGAGCCATTCAGGCACCCCAAGGTTGGGAACTTTTAACTGAATTCACTAATAAAAGATTTCAACAAGATTTTTCATGTTTTTCTATACAGAACATTTGTTCTCTAATTTCTTTGGAATCAGTGTTAATCAATGGCTTTGGAGCCTGAATTCTTGGAAAACAGCAAGCTACAAATGCAGGAAGAAACTAATCATACTTAAATAATTTACAGATGTCCCTCTTTAAAAAAATAAAATAAAATTCTTACAGACCCCTGACAAATATTCCAGGACACCCAAGGAACTCTAATCTGAAAAGCATGATTATGGCACTTCCAAGGTGGCACAAATGGCTGTAGTATCATAAGCTTAATGGATATTTATTTCATATACAGTGAAAAGCTTAGCCCAGAAAGGGAAGTCACAATAAATTCAATGACTTCCAGTTGCTTGAAATGTATCTTGTGGAACATTCTCCAATTAGAAGGCACATTTAAAGGCCAGCTTTGACACACATATACCACCCAAGCTCCAACATAATTTCTCACTACCTATGTATTTCATTTTGGGTAAGTATGATGTACATGTCTCTAATATACTTAGGCAAGACTAATGAAATGCAAACATAAGGAACAGACATCCTCAGAAAGGGACTTGTCTCCCCAAACCAGGTTTTCTGAATATAAAATGAAGGTGCTCTTGTCTGCCTATTATGGAGCTTGTTACATTTTGATAATATCCCAAGGAACCATCTAGAATATAATGCAAGATGTTTTACCTTATATATCTTAGAAATTTTAAAGGCATGGGCGGTACGCCTCCTGATAACATCTGATTCGTTCGTGGGAGGAAGTGGATTGTAGAGTAAGGTTTTGTCATTTGGAAGAGGCTAAAAAGACAAAGACATACTGTTTAAATCGTTATTTTTATTGGGCTTCTCCAGGACAAAGGACTATAGTGATTTTTCAAGCAAACACCACCTTTCAACCATCATATTAGACATGACTCTCCTTACTTCAGGAAGAAAGCCGTAGCCACTTTTCCAGCTATACTGTCGAGGATAGGAGTATGAAGCAAACAGCGTGGTACTCTAGTCCAGCAAGATCAAAGGGCCCAGCTGGGGCTTCTGGCCAGTCTTGTCAGTAATACTTTGTGAGACAGGAACAAACTGGCATGTGCAGGAACTTAGCCCATGCAGGCTCTGCTTTCTAGACTATTCCCCCAACCAGATCACAGACAGGCCAAGTGACTAAAGTTCTCCCCAGGCCAAAACCGAAACACAAACCACCCCCACTGATCTCACTGACACCTCAAAAAATGGCCTCTGGCCAAGCAAGTGATATTTCATCTCTGGCTTCCTTGGGAAATAGCTCTGCCCAGCATGAGGAAGTGATGGACTTATCACCAATGCTTGACAAAAAAATATGGACAGCCCTGGGCTGAGTTACAAAGAGGCAAGCGAGTGGGAGGGGCCCTTCCTGTATCACTCATCCTGCAGAAGGCACTTGTCAGCCGGCTCTGTTTCCCACGCCCAGAGGACACAGGGCCTGCGAGATGAGTTCCAGTGACATATCATGCACACCTCCTTGAGAGCCATCTGCCGCTCTCCCCTCAGTTCCTTCCACCCCCACCCTCACAGATAGACCAAAGCACTGGGGGTTGGTTGTAATCTAAGCCCAAAGTGCATTACAGGCATGGCCACAGCTCATACTGCTCCTAGGAAACGAACTACCTGCCCAGAGAAGACAGGGAAATTGGGGTGAATCAAAACAGCAGCTGGTAGAGGCTGGAATCTAGAACTGAAAAAAATGCTCACATCCCACCTAAATCACAGCCATGAAGATGGAATTTTCCTGGCTGGACTTTTTTCTTTTTTTTTTTTTTAAGATTTATTTGAGGGGGGGGGGGGGCAGAAGTAGACTCCCCGCTGAGCCAAAAACAGACTGAGCCACAAGCAGACTAAGCCACCCAGGCGCCCCAGGCTGGACTTTTTTTCAAGACATTAAGACCAACTCTTCAAGCTTACAGATACTGTTTCAGCATTTTCAGGCAAGGGGCAAAAGTGATTAAAACCTCAGCCTGTGTCTCCTTTAATAAAACTGTGTTAGTCACCCCAAGGTGCAAAGGTGAAAGTGATTCAGCCAAATCAATGGTATTCTCCATGAGGGTTACCTTCTGATTAATGACCTAATCACTTTCCTATTTAAGTTTGTGTGTTCACAGGCAAAGCAGAGAAATCCTCCAATCAGCAAAAACCACTACACAAAGGCCTGCCCCTACCCTGGGAGCCTCAGGGGCCCAGGAATGAAAATGAGGAAATTTGCAAAACAAAAATCCCTCTCCTCCCAATAATAGGTCAGGAAATTTTATTCTGATCCTCCTTTCTCTTTGTACTTGTTGCTTTAGAACTTGAAAATTCCTAAGTACAGAAAAGTCAGTGTAAGCACAAAATGGTAGTGGTGAGGAACTTACCAATGACTTGTCGATGATGCAGAACATGTAGGCATCATGGAGAAGGATGTGCATTGGTCTCTTGGGATGAAAACTGATGTGTGTGATGGGAGTATCTCTCTGGAGCCAAAGGTAATGAAAGCCCTGCTTTTGGATGGTCCGGCTCCACTCTGTATACTGTTTGTCTGGGATACTGTACTCAAATACCTGAAGAAGGATATGATACACAAGAAATGCAGGCTGGTACCCAGAAAAACTGGAAGGTATCTCTTATTCCTTACCAGAAAATATCTATATAGACCCCGACTGTTTCATAGTCAGCCTTATGCTTTCTACTTTTTTTTTTTAAGATTTTATTTATTTGGGGCGCCTGGGTGGCTCAGTCGGTTAAGCGACTGCCTTCGGCTCAGGTCATGATCCTGGAGTCCCGGGATCGAGTCCCGCATCGGGCTCCCTGCTCGGCGGGGAGTCTGCTTCTCCCTCTGACCCTCTCCCCTCTCATGTGCTCGCTCTCTCAAATAAATAAATAAAATCTTTAAAAAAAAAAAAGATTTTATTTATTTGACAGAGATACAGTGAGAGAGGGAACACAAGCAGGGGAGTGGGAGGGGGAGAACCAGGCCTCCCGCCGAGCAGGAAGCCCGATGTGGGGCTCGATCCCAGGACCCTGGGACCACGACCCGAGCCGAAGGCAGACGCCTAACAACTGAGCCACCCAGGTGCCCCTGCTTTCTACTTTTAAGTAAAAAAATTTTAAGGTAAATCATAGAACGTAAACAATTAAATTAACACAGAAAGGTTTACAGTGAAAGGTCACCCTGTCATCTTGACATCTCTCTTCCCCAAGACAAAAGCAGTCTATTTCTTACTTACCTCTTTTCAGATCTTTTATGCATACAATACATGCTATTCTGCATGTTTCATTTTTTTATTTAGCATTGTGTCACAGAGACTGACCCAAGTCAGTATCAATAACTGTAGCTATGTATCACTCTTGCCCCCTTAAAGAACACATAATATTCCATTCACTTTTTGGATGTACCATGATTTACTTATCTAGTCTGTTTTGTTGTTTTTTTTTAGGGGGTCTTCCAGTGAGAACCGGAAAACCTGCTAGACAGATTCTAAAAGAGTTGTAACACTTACCTAGTTTAACAGACACTTATTTCCAATCTTTTATTACTACAAACAAAGCTGCAATGATTATTATCTCTGTCTTTCTGCACCACTCCTACATCTACAGGAAGAACTCTTCTTTTTCTTCTTAAAGATTTATTTATTTATTTTAGAGAGGGGGAAGAGAGAGAGAGAGAAAACCATGTGTGCACACACAAGCAGGAGGTGCAGTGGGAGAGAACCCCAAGCCGACTCCACAGTGAGCACAGAGTCCGACACAGGGCTCGATCCCACGACCCTGAGACTGGACATTTAACAGACTGTGCCACCCAAACACCCAAGGAGAACTCTTAAAATTGCAACGTCTGATTCAAAGATTATGTGGATTTAATTTTTTTTCTAATGTATCTCAAAGTGTCCTCTAACGGGGTCATACTAATTTATTCAGTGTACCAAGTGGTATTTCCCTATATCCTCACAGCATTTCGTATTATCAACTCTACAGATCTCTGCTAATCTAACGGGTACAAAAAATTTCCCACCAGGTGTAATGACTGAAGCACCTAAGGGACCAAATGCCAGAAAAGGGCATCAGGTGGACATTATGTGTGACAAAGACAAGGATATGGCTTCACTAATCTTTCAGTTTTGGGTCAAGGACACAAACCCATGAAACCAAAATCACAGATTTCATTTTCTGGATGGAACATATATGTGTGTGCATATGTGAGTATAAAAACTGCTTATCAAAGTAGCAAGCATCATTTGCCCAGCAATCTACTTAAATGTGCTTCTCA
Source organism: Callorhinus ursinus (assembly GCF_003265705.2). Taxonomy (NCBI): domain Eukaryota; kingdom Metazoa; phylum Chordata; class Mammalia; order Carnivora; family Otariidae; genus Callorhinus; species Callorhinus ursinus. Next base: position 4,980,791 of record NW_027397099.1, read on the forward strand.
GATCACACTTAATCTTTCCAACAGCTCAGTGAGGAAGGTATTATGCCCATTTTACAGATAAGGATATATAAGTATTGGTCATTTCACACAATGTGTTCCATTTCACAGTATCTGTAACTCAGATATTTTAAAGATCTTCTTACAATCTGGTATGGAAAAAGCACTAAGCTACGCACTCATTTTGGTAACTGTTACCTCCATTACAGGTAACAGATTTCACTAGGGCCTAATTTCCTTATCTGTAAAAGTGAAGGCAAATTACATGATCTTTTTTCTTTTTTTTAAAGATTTTATTTATTTATTTGAGAGAGAGAGAATGAGAGATAGAGAGCACGAGAAGAGGGAGGGTCAGAGGGAGAAGCAGACTCCCCGCTGAGCAGGGAGCCCGATGTGGGACTCGATCCCGGGACTCCAGGATCATGACCTGAACCGAAGGCAGTCGCTTAACCAACTGAGCCACCCAGGCGCCCCTCTTTTTTCTTTTTTTAAAGATCTTACTTATTTATTTGACAGCGACACAGCGAGAGAGGGACCACAAGCAAGGGGAGTGGGAGAGGGAGAAGCAGGCTTCCCGCGAAGCAGGGAGCCTGATGCGGGGCTCGATCCCAGGACCCTGGGATCACGACTTCAGCCAAAGGCAGACGCTTAACGACTGAGCCACCCAGGTGCCCCAAATTACACGATCTTTTAGTCACTTCCAACCTCAAGATCTTATTCCATCCCATATCCAGTCTAACACCTGGTCCATGTCATCTCTAGTCTAAAAACAATCAGTAAAATGAATACTTCAAAATTCCTCCTCCTTCCTGTACCTCTTTACTCTGTAATCTCAGAACTTCATCATTCCACTGTGCCCAACAAGCCAAAGGATATTACTGGCCTATAATATACCCAGGCTATACATGGAAACTTTACTTCACACAGGAGAAAACTACCTGCATATCATCCAATATTTACAAACAAAAGCTCCTCCAAAATTGTCATTATCTTAGCTTCTTAGTTACTATCCAACAGAAAGGAATTAGAAAGCACTGGAATCTCTTACCTGCTGGTCAGAATGAGCAATGACAAGGTTGTTGGTATTGGGGGCAATGGCCAGAGCAGTCACAGGGAAATTATAGGAAGGTACGGTGCAGTGAAGCTAGGAACAAATAATAGACACAAAAGATAACTCTATACAACTTCTCTCAGGAAAGACTGGATGGTTTAGGTCTGCTGTTTTTAAACAGTTCTATGGAAGTTCCTAAAAACATCAGGTAGTACCCCCAAACAATAAACCTTAATTAAAAACAAAAACACTTTGCTTACAAAACTGACAGCATTTGCAAAAAACTAGAGTAAAGCTTTTGTTACTATCCCTACATCTGTATGAATTGCTCATAAATATGTCATTGATCAAGGAATCTATAGCTCTACCCTAGATTTAAAAGAAACTAATGCAGTTCCAAGACATGTGCACCACTACACAGAGACACTCTTAAATGCCAGGCAAGGCTGAAAGAGCAGTACATGCTTCTGCCATAATGTCATAAAGATTAAGTTATACAGTTAATAAGCGAACTCATTTTTTTTTTTAAAGATTTTATTTATTTATTTGAGAGAGAGAGAATGAGAGATAGAGAGCACGAGAGGGAAGAGGGTCAGAGGGAGAAGCAGACTCCCTGCTGAGCAGGGAGCCCGATGCGGGACTTGATCCTGGGACTCCAGGATCATAACCTGAGCCGAAGGCAGTTGCCTAACCAACTGAGCCACCCAGGCGCCCGCGAACTCATTTTTAAATGTAAATAAGCTCAATGCTTATTGCAAGTTTTGGGTACTTATATGATTTTTATAATGAAGATGAAAACTTGTAAGGGATCATTAGTAATTCAATGTGTGAATGACAAGATCAAGACTAATTAGTGAAAAGTACTTTCCTATTCCTCTGTCAAACTTGTTTAATTTAAACATACCTTGAGGTTACAAGGCAAGCTATTGAAGGAAATTGTTACTATCTGCCCCTATTCACCTGGGTAAATTAGAATTTTCCTCCCCATAATATAGAAATAACCTAGATGTGAATTCATCACCCATAAATCCTTAATTTCAAATTTCACTGTTCCTACTGATTTTAATGTTGCAGATTACAGTTTTTGGGCTCCAAACAAAACAGGAAAAATTCTTAATTTAGAGAAAAAAGCGTAATAATTTGCCAGGTCATACCAATCTGCCTTGAGTCTTGTAACTGTTAACTTCCTCCTATTTCCTACTACTTAAACCCCATGCTCACCTTTAGATGTTTTATGTTGTACACATGGACTCCAGCACTGGTACCTGATGCAGCTAGCCAATTCCCATCTGGACTGACTGCCAAAAGACACATGGACTCCACTGTCCCTGTGCAGACAGAATAACAGTTAAATCTCTGAATTCTGTGTCCACATCCAGCCTTGGCCTGAGATGATGGCAAAAGCCAGTAAGACTTTCACTTTTTTTTTCCATTTTTTTTTTAAATGTTTTATTTATTTATTCATGAGAGTCAGAGAGAGAGAGAGAGAGAGAGAGAGAGAGGCAGAGGCAGAGGGAGAAGCAGGCTCCCCGCCTAGCAGGGAGCCCGATGCAGGACTCGATCCCAGGACCCTGGGATCATGACCTGAGCCGAAGGCAGACGCTTAACCAGCTGAGCCACCCAGGTGCCCAAGACTTTTACTTTTTTATTATTACTTTTTCAAGATTTTATTTATTTGACAGAGAGAGAGAGAGCACATGCAGGTAGAGTAACAGGTAGAAAGAGAGGGAGAAGCAGGTTCTCCACTGAGCAAGGAGCCTGATGCGGGACTCGATCCCAGGACCCCCTGGAATCATGACCTGAGCCGAAGGCAGACGCTTAACTGACTGAGCCACCCAGGCGTCCCCCAGTAACTTTTAAATCACGACTGGATAATTTGACAGTTCTGCAAATAAGTTCTAGACATCAGTCTCTATTTTCATTTCATTAGTCATCCTTCGTGTAAAGAGGAGCCAGAGATAAACCTGAAGGCATCACTTGCTCAAGCCTGAGTGAGATACTGCCTACTACAGGAATGGAGAATCAAGGTAGCAGCCACCCGAAGTATTTTAGTTGTTTCAAACTCCTTTTTTTTTTTTTTAAGATTTATTTATTTGAGAAGGACAGTGCAAGCAAGTGCACAGGGTTGGGGGGGGGCAGCGTGGGGAGGAAGTCTTAAGTAGAGTGTGCGCTGACCATGGAGCCTGACATGGGGCTCAATCCCACAACCCTAAGGATCATGATCTTGAGCTGAAGCCAAGAGTCACACACTCAACTAACTACACCACCCAGGTGCTCCTACCAAATGATTTTTAATCAAAGTTAAGGACAAACAGCTAGTTCAACAGGCCTGAGGCATCTCCTTAATTTATTGGGTACCTGTTGTACATGTGGGCCATCTTTGTCATCAAAGGATTTTAAACCAATCTGGCAAAATGAAGACTCATGTGGGTTAAAAATCAAACAGCAAGGTTACATGCCAAAACACGTGCTGCACACAATACCCCCAAACAATGAAAAGGCTTTATAACAAGACATAGGCCAGGTGCTTAAGGATGGGTGAGGTGGGTAGAAAAGGATAGAGAACAACGTGAGCTAAGTGAAAAGGACTGGAATACACAAGTTTGGGGGCTGTGAAGAAACCAGCCTGGGTGCCTGGGTGGCTCAGTTGGTTAAGCAACCGCCTTCGGCTCAGGTCATGATCCTGGAGTCCTGGGATTGAGTCCCACATCGGGCTCCCTGCTCAGCAGGGAGTCTGCTTCTCCCTCTGACCCTCTTCCCTCTCGTGCTCTGTGGCTCTCATTCTCTCTCTCTCAAATAAATAAACAAAATCTAAAAAAAAAAAAAAAAAGAAACCAGCCTGACTGTAACAGGACAAGAGATGAGAGAGGAAGAACAAATAGAGTGTTATCTGTAATGCAGAGCCTAATTTTAAGGGGTGTTAAATACAAAATAGAGTCTACATATTTTCTTTTTTTAAAGATTTTATTTATTTATTTGACAGAGACACAGCGAGAGAAGGAACACAACCAGGGGGAGTGAGAGATGGAGAAGCAGGCTTCCCGCTGAGCAGGGAGCCCGATGAAGGGCTCGATCCCAGGACCCTGGGATCATGACCTGAGCTGAAGGCAGACGCTTAATAACTGAGCCACCCAGGAGCCCCCAGAGCCTACATTTTTTAATAAAAGCATATACAGGTACTCAATACACATTGTCACTTATTTTGTCTAACTCTTAACCTGTTGGTTTCTTTTCTTATATGCTTCTGGAACACCTTAGGAACAGTGAGAGTTTAAGTTAAAAGAGTTGATTTTCTAGGCTGATGGAGTCTAAATGACAGTGAAGTTGCTATAATCCAGGGCAAGGGAGAATCAAAAAAGCCCATGAGAAGTACTGGGTACCAAGTTCTCAACCATGAACTCAGCAACAGTTAGCTATACACAGTTACTGAGTCATGCAGCATACTTACGCTCTCAAAGAACATGAGAAATTCGGTCATGAACTTTATATGACAAGTAATGCAACTGCATCTATAAGTTCATTTTTAATTTTACAACTGGGGTGGGGGAAGGGGGGGCATGCCTGGGTGGCTCATTCGATTAAGCATCTGACTTAGGCTCAGGTCAAGATCTCAGAGTCCTGGGACCCAGCCGAGTCGGGCTCCTTATTCAGCAGGGAGTCAGTCTGTCCCTCTCCATGCTTGTACTCTCTCTCAAAAACAAAACAAAAAAACTACCACAACAAAAAACCCCCAAGACCAACCATCAGGGGCACTTGTTGGGGGGTGCAGTCAGTTAAGCCTCCAACTCTTGGTTTTGGCTCAGGTCATGATCTCAGGGTAATGAGATTGACTCCACGTTGGGCTCTACACTCAGCGCAGTCGGCTTGAGATTCTCTCTTCCTCTCCTTCTGCCCCTCCTGGTTGTGCTCTCTCTTCTCTAAGAAATAATAAAATAAATCTTTATTTAAAAAAAAAATAAAATACGGGGCACCTGGGTGGCTCAGTCAGTTAAGCGTCTGCCCTCAGCTCAGGTCATGATCGCAGGGTACTGGGATTGAGCCCCATGTCTGGCTCCTTGCTTCTCCCTCTGCCCTTCCCCCTGTTCATTCTCTCTCTCTCAAATAAATAAAATATTTATAAATAAATAAATAAATAAATAAAATAAGGGGTGCCTGGGTGGCTCAGTCAGTTAAGTGTCTGCCTTCAGCTCAGGTCATGATGCCAGATACCTGGGATGGAGTCCTGCATTGGGCTCCCTGCTCAGCAGGAAGCCTGCTTTTCCCTCCCCCTGCCTGTGCAAATAAATAAATAAAATCTTCAAAAAAATAAATAACCAATGAAAAAATTAACATGTCCAAAAAATACCTTATAAACACATATCAGAGATACACAAAAATATTAATGGTAGCTATTTCTGGGTGTCAGGATTACAGATGATTTTAACTTTCTTCTTGCTCTGCTAACAAAACTCTAAGAAGGGTGATGAAACTTCTGGCCCCAAATAAGGAATTAAAAACCCAGTGAGAAAAGAGTAGGTGTAAGAACATTTCAGATCTCATCAAGCGTTTTCACTTGCCAGATATCTCCTCCTACTTTAAATTGCAAACATGTGAGTATTTGCAGGGTAGAGAAGAGCATTGGGGAACCCCAACAATGAATGAGGTTTAAAAGTAAAAAAAAAAAAAAAAAAAAAAGATACATCAGAGACTGACAACTCTCCCCCTTGGCCAGTTACCAAGTTCCCACCTGACTGAGGCTGGAAAGTATGCAGGTGCTTGAAGCTTCCTTCCAATAGCCGAATGACATGTAGAGACCCTTGATTTGATGCCACGAAGAGTTTTGTTGAATCTTCAGAAAACAAAATCTGAAGAGCAGAGCGAAGGAACGCTGGCATTTTGGAAACCTTGGGGTGAACCAGTAGAAAAAAACCGGTAAGAGAGAGAAGTGAGACCTTGAACCCATCAAAAATAATCATAGCAAGGCTTAAATGACATTAATGCTTCCTGTATCTAAGGGAGCCAACTGAACAAGCGCCTAGAACACTGGCGTGTATATTGTAACCTATCCATTCCCCGTTTCATCTCTTCAGAAGCCTAAACTTTACTGCCACTCTCTGGCATTTCCCTACTCCTCCAAAAATATAATCACTTCAAACTGGAAATAAAAGACTGTTTTATAACAGCTGCCTCCAAATAGCTTTTCATTGAGCAAAGACTCATATCCAGTACATTCCATTTCACACAAAAATCACATACTTGTGAAATTTCTTATTGTTCAACCAGACATTGGGTTATCACTTACCCTTTGGAGGCTTATGTTGTCATGTTCATAATTCAACCGATAAAGGAAAAACCGAGAAGTTGTAGAATAGGCTATCCAACTTCCACAAGGGGAGATACAGCTGCAAATAATGTTCTCAGGACCCTGGGAATGTTAGGAATAAGGATGAATAACCAGAAAAGCTTCATATGATAAGGTTCACTGTGACATGAATCCTCAAGCTACTGCCACTGTGGACATAACCACAAATACCTACACATAATCCTGACACTCATATGCTGGGTGTCACTATGATTACTTCAGAGGTACAGCACCTACATGGTGTGGCTTGATTTCCAAAACCAAGACCAGAGCTCTATGAATACTGTGAACTTATCTCAGCCCTTTGTGTATTTTAAAGATAGCTTCATACTAAACCCTAAGTTTAGAAACCTGAGAAGAAAAACATTTAATGCGGTAAAGCTTTGGAGGCCAGGTGACTTGGAAAACTGATTTTCTGCGTTTTGCCTACGATACCTGCCTTAAAGATCTCTAAGAAATAGTAAATAAAAAGAGTTTGTAAAACAAAGGAAAAGTTTAATGTAACATTTATATAATTCAAAAAACTCACAAAATATCTAAGTATATGTACATATGTATATACACACACACATACTCTCTGTCACACAGAAAAAGATTTGGAAGGAGATATAGTCAATTAACAATAATTATTCCAGGTGAGCAGACTAGAATTAAAGAGGTCATCAAGAATATAAACTATAAATACTGTCTGAATTCTTCCCAGTAAAACGGTATTCACAAATATTTGTGTAATTAAAATAAAGACATTTAGGGGCACCTGGCTGGCACAGTCAGAAGATATGTGACTCTTGACCTCAGAATTGTGAGGTTAAGCTTCACGTTGGGTATAGAGATTACTAAAAAAACTAAAAAATTAAAAAATAAAATAAAATAGGGTGCCTGGGTGGCTCAGCTGGTTAAGTGTTTCCCTTCAGCTCAGGTTGTAATCCCAGGGTCCTGGGATCGAGCCCCCGTCTGGCCCTCTGCTCAGCCAGGAGTCTGTTTCTTCCTCTCCCTCGTGCTTGCTCTCTCGCTCTCTCTCTCAAATAAATAAATAAAATCTTTAAAAAAATTTAAAAAGGGCGCCTGGGTGGCTCAGTCGTTAAGCGTCTGCCTTCAGCTCAGGTCATGATTCCAGGGTCCTGGGATTGAGCCCCGCATCAGGCTCCCTGCTCAGCGGGAAGCCTGCTTCTCCATCTCCCACTCCCCCTGCTTGTGTTCCTGCTCTCGCTCTGTCAAATTAATAAATAAAATCTTTAAAAAAAAAAAATTTAAAAAGACATTTAAAAGGAAGTTACAAAGCAGTTTGCATATTATATATTTTCATCATTGCAGAAAGGATATACACACGCACACACAGGGGGAAATTTTCTCTGGACAGCTGTACAAGAAACTGTTGGCAGTGATTTATCTATGAAGAGTGGGACCAGGACTTGGGGTAAGGAGAAGGCTTTTTTTTCATTGCATACTTTTATACCATTTTATTTATTATTATTATCTTTTATTTATTTTTTTGAGAGAGTGTGTGCGGGAGGTGGTGGGGGGAGGGAAGTGACAGAGAAAATCTTAAGCAGGCTCCACACTCACCACGGAGCCTGACATGGAGCCCTTATCTCACAACCCTGACATTATGACCGGAGCCGGAGCCGAAATTAATTGACTGAGCTGCCTGTACCATTTTAATTTTATAAAAATATGTGTTATTTACATAATAATACCAAAAGAAAGAAACACAATTTCCTGTATTCATTCATCCAATACATTCTGAATGCCTAACTTATAATCACAGGAAACCTAGTCCTGTTGACACAGTACTTCATTTAAATCATTTAAGATTTTACAGAATTTATGATATCAACCAAGTAACCCTCAAAATTCAAAATAAGAAAAATGTTCTGGATTTCAGAAACTGAACACACAGTTAAACTTCCTTACCTTTGTCTTGAGGTGCAGCAAATGATCTGCGTCTTTAGAAAGTGGAAGGGTATCCCCATTCTTTCCTGGAACAAGAAATTTCCAAGGTTTTCCTACTCAGAGAAAGATTATTTGTACATTTTTCTTTTTACTAAGAAGTCATTCCTGAGTAGAATGGAAATCTCTACCCCTGGGAAATTAGAAAAATGTCTGACTTAGTAAACCCACAGGTTTGGGTTTATATGAGGCAGAAGGCAGTGAGCACTTTCTTAGCTTCTGTTTGGATGCCTTGGATATGGCCCATGGTATATCATTAATTCTCTGAAGCTACAACCTACAGTCAGGCACACAGGTGGGTACCAGTGGGATTTGTGGGACCTCGACTTCAAGTTCATTTGCTCATTTTGGAGCCTAAAGTAAAAACCTCTCATCTACCATAAAACAACAGAGCCCGAACACTTCATGAACAGGTCGTACAAAAGGCGACTAGGCTGTCATCCCAGTAAGATCCACGTGATCTTCTCTTCCATGCAGGGCTGCCACTACCCAGCATTAAATCTTGTGATTTTCAGCAGCCTATTCTGATCCCAGTCAAGGCAGGGTAAACTGTGTATCTACAACGCTTACCTCCACTATACCTTTGCAGTGTGCTTTACAGGATCATCAACTTTTAACATATGATCCAGTATCCTGATAACGATTCTAACACTCTGAAGAACTCCTTTGCTTTGAAGGCACAGGAAAATCTACTTCCATTTTTCCACAATCAGAATTTCAACTGCAATTCTAATTTTTTGCTTCTCTCTCCAGTTTTCTTATTAGAAAAGACTTTCTCCCATTGTACCTGTTGCAACTGTAGATCCCAGTCGCCAAAGTTCCAAGTGATGAGCAAACTGGAAAAGGAGAAGCTGCCTCTTTTTTGAACAGGAAATGAGACGTCGCTGTATCCAAGAATTGAAAAGTGATAAATAAGCCAAGGTATTCTATTGCTTCAGTACAATACAGTAGCAACATCCTGGCACATATTTTACTGTCAAAATCCATGTACTTCATTAAAATTTCCTAAGTACTACCATATGCCAGTGCTGTCCTAGGATCTAAGAACATAATGGTAAATAAAAACATAGCTACTTGCCTCAAGCTTGTAGTCTAAAAGGGTTGACCAAGAATTCAACAGGCAACTGCACTAAGTGTGCTAAGAATTTTAACAGGGCTAAGCACAGTATGTAATGAGAAAAAGTAGAAAAGATATCTAATCTAGTCTTGTGAGGATAAGACAGGAGTCCTGATGAGGCTCATTAGTAAAAACTTGTCAGGCAAAAAAGGTAGGGCAGGATGTTCCAAGCAGAGTGATGGCATGTAGAACAGCTCCAAGTTAATAAGAGAGCATTAGAGGGAATATGGTTTTTCTGCACACTGAACTGGGAGACGGTAGGGATGGGGTGCAGCGAGGGTTTGACAGAAGTGAGAGAAGATGCTGAAGGACCAGGGCCAGACCAAGGACAGGTTTCACAGGCCATGCTGAGGAATTAGGTCTTTGTCCTGAAGGCAACAGGGACCACCAAAAGCTTTTAAGCATGGAATGATGAACAAAGTTGTTTTTTGAGTGGATCAATGGAGAATAGGCTGGAATGACACAAATGTAAATAAAAGGAGATCAATTTAATAAGCGAATTCAGACGAGAAAAGACATTGATTCAAACTAGGATAATGGCAGTGGAGACAAAAAGAAATGACTAGAGTGACAAGACAATGAGGAGGCCGACTCAGTAAGGTTTACTGGTTGAATGGAATGTAAAAGCAGGTAGCGAGGAGAAGAGTTTCTAGCTTGGAAAGATGTCCTTTTACCTTGGAAGAACACTGGAAGCCTGGATTTTCCTGCCCCCACCCAGAATAATAGAATCCAGTCTTAAAAACAAACTCCCCATAAAACACAACTATCTGGGGGGGGGGGTGGGAGGCATGGGGTGGCTGGGTGATAGACATTGGGGAGAGTATGTGCTATGGTGAGCGCTGTGAATTGTGCAAGACTGTTCAATCACATATCTGTACCTCTGAAACAAATAATGCAATATATGTTAAGAAAAAAAAAAAGAAGAAGATAGCAGGAGGGGAAGAATGAAGGGGGGGAAGTCAGAGGGGGAGACGAACCATGAGAGACGATGGACTCTGAAAAACAAACTGAGGGTTCTGGGGGGGGTGGGGGATGGGTTAGCCTGGTGATGGGTATTAAAGAGGGCACGTTCTGCGTGGAGCACTGGGTGTTATACACAAACAATGAATCATGGAACACTACATCCAAAACTAATGATATAATGTATGGTGATTAACAGAACAATAAAAAAATTAAAAAAAAAAAAAAAACCATAACTATCTGGAAAAGGGATGATTTCCCCAGAAAGTGAGCTGGGAGTGCTACCATAAATCTCTTTGTCCCTGTAAATGTCTTTGTGAGAGGCTTACCTCAAAAACAGAAGAAGAACGAAGAAAGTAGGTAACAACACAAGTCCTACAGATTTGCCCAGGAAGTGTGAGCTGTGCTCAGTCTTAGAGGATAGAGGGACAGTGGGGGCTAGGGGGTGATACTTACATGGGGAAAAGTGATTTTTCGGAGAGCAGCATCATAATTCTTAACCTCCACCTTCTCCATGAGAGGTCGGATAACTAAATGGGTGTCAGTGCCTAGGGCAAGAGGGGTGGGGGTGGGGAGAGATGGCATCAGAATTAGAACAAGACCTGCATGGACTGGGTAAAGAAGTAACCCAGCAGAGAGTGCAACCTACCTCCAGATATCAGTGCTGTTGGGCTGTGCGCCACGGCTCGAACGTCATGTGTATGATGCTGGAATGGCTTTGTCCGCACCCACTGCTTCTCACTGCTGTTGGAAGTCACAGAGACCAGCTGAAAATGGAATACTGTCCCCTCGGCTGTGCCCACCACGAAACTGTCTTCTTGCTGAGAAATTAAATCATTAGGGAGGTACATTTAAGCAAAACAGGGCCCAGTTTGAAAAATATACCCTGAGGTTTTCTATCTACAGAGCTTAGGGGAAAACCTATGCCCAGAACTGAAAGGTAAGTTATGGGGTCTTTTTCCTCTAGAAGCTGACAATTCCATCAGAGGAGCAAGCTCACACACAGGTAATAATGTGCCCCCTCCTGACAAAATTAACAATATGTACCTCAAACTGTTATAGTGCTTTCAAATATACAAAGTAGACCCATTAGAAAAGCAACAAAAATGATCACGTAGAAGTAAATTTCAATTAATAGTAATAAAAATATATTCTCTAAAGATTTGGACACAGGGACTCAGATATGAGTACACCAATGTTCATAGCATTATTCACAAAAGCCAAAAGATGGAAACCCAAATGTACATCAACAGATAATGAATATGCACAATGCACTGTGTGTGTATGTATATATACATGTATAATGAAATATTACTCAGCCTTAAAAAGCGATGAAATTCTAGTAATGGTATAATATGGATGAATTTTGAAAATTTTATGGTAAGTAAAATCACCTAGACACAAAAGGACAAATATTATATGATTCCACTTATATGGGGTACCTAGAACAGTAAATTCATAGGGACAGAGTAAAATAAAGATTACAAGGGGTTGGGAGAAATAAGGTGTTATTGTTTAACCAGTAGAGTTTCTGTGTGATGAGAAAGTTCTGAAAATGGATAGAGGTGATGGTTGCACAACACTGTGAACGTACTTAATGCCACTGAAATGTACTTAAAAATGGTTAAAATGGGGGTGCCTGGATGGCTCAGTTGATTAAGCATCTGACTGTTGGTTCTGGCTCAGGTCATGATCTCAGGGTGGTGGGATCAAAGCCCGTGAGGGCTCTATGCTCAGCTCAGAGTCCGCTTCCTCCTTCTCCCTATTTCTCTGCCCCTCCCCCTGCGCCCATGTGCACACACATACGCTCTCCCTCTCTCAAAAGTAAAATAAATCTTTAAACGAAAAAAGGTTAAAAAGGCAAATTTTACATTATGCTCATTTTACCACAATAAAACAAGTTGTTGTTTTTTTTTAAAGTAAAGTCTGGATGTGCCTAGGTGGCTCAGTCAGTTAAGCCTCCAACTCCTGATCTCAGCTCAGGTCTGATCTCAGGGTCATGAGTTCAAGCCCCTCATTGGGCTCCAAAAACAAAAACAAACAAACCCCAGTAAACTACTGGGAATGTGGGAGGAAAATATCGCACAACTGTAGTCAAAAGAATTAAGTTTAGAAAACCCCGAAATTCACTAGCTTCTTTTTAGGATGAAGAGAAGGCAGGTGGAGGTAAGCGGCCTGGTCAGTATCACACAAAGACCCAGGTTCCCTGGTCCTCAGTTTAAGGCTCTCTCTTACCAGTATGTTGAGTACTCTAACTTCTCTTAGTTTTAAAAAGTCTTGGTATATCTGGGGCACCTGGGTGGCTCAGTCGGTTGAGTGTCTGACTCTTGATTTCAGGTCAGGTCATGATCTCAGGATCCTGGGATTGAGCCCCACGTTGGGCTCTGCACTCAGCAGGGAGTCTGCTTGAGAATTTGCTCTCCCTCTCCCTCTAACCACACCCCCAGCTCACACACTCTCTCTTTCTCAAATAAATAAATAAATCTTTTATAAATAAATAAGTAAACAGTCTTGGCATGTCTACAATTTTTAAAAATTCCTTTATAGTCTCAAAACCATCCTCATTTTCACTCTGGCTTTTAAAAATACATATAACTTTGAGCAGGGGTAAAAGAAAAAAAAGACAGGATGGATGCTTGATAAGGTAGTGAGAAAAGCCAGAACTGGATCAGCAGTTAAACAATCAAACGGTATGAAGATTAGGTCAGCCAGTTAAGACAAATGAGATGTCTAAACATGTATGAACATGTAACTGCCACAACTACACATTTACTGTGCTAAGAACTATGTATGAGTAATTTGCAAGGTTAAGTATCATTTGTCCTAACGGGAGAAACTGTGAATGACTTTGAAATGAGCATAAAAAGTACTGGTATCCTTGTCTAGGGAGCCCTGTGACAGTCTCAGAGCTATTTTACAACTCTGTAAACTGTAGTAATGAGAGTGTGATGCAAAAGAATTTTGCCTGGTGGAATGCAGCTACTAAGTGCTCTATGGACACTGAGTCTTGCAAGAATTTGTAAATAAATTCATTTCAGCATTCCTGATGACCTTATAGAACTGTATTTGTTAAACTGTCCTTTGAACTGCCTATAACACCTTACTGGTTTCCTCATTTAGTTAATGAGTTACAGAAAATCTCCGACATTTCCATTTCATGTTTATATGAGTTATGATTTTATCTTTTTCCCCCTAATCATCATTTAATAGCTCTTTACACAGGTAAGGAAACTGGAACTTCAAAAGCCTTTGCTCTGGGCACACCACACCAACTCAACCTTGTGCCAGTTCTCTTTGAGGTAACTTGCAGGTACATGATGGTGAGGAGAAAGGAAAGCATATCTAAAGGACAGCATATAAGGTAGCCCAGACCAGCCTCTCCCTTACCTCTACATGAAAATCATTATCCCAAGGAAAAGTGGAGATATTGAGCAGCTTAGGAATTCACAGACTGTCCCCCATCTCCAGCTAAACAGTTCATTTACTGGATGCCTGGGTGGCTCAGTCAGTTAAGCGTCTGCCTTTACTCAGGTCATGATCCCAGGGTCCTGGAATCAAGTACCACACTGGGCTCCTTGGCTCAGTGGGGAGCCTGCTTCTCCCTCTGCCTGCCACTCCCCCTGCTTGTGCTCTTGTCTCTGGCAAATAAAATCTTTAAAAAGAAAAAAAGAGTTCATTTACCAAAGGGGGGGCAGTTTGCACAAAATCCCACCAACAGAGAGGGACTAAGAAGACAACACTAACTCACTCCACGTCATCTTTCCTTGAGGTAGAATCATAAAAGAACTGCAAAGAAAATGAAAGAAAAGTGCTCTCTTAGGGCACAGAGGGAACAAAGCAAGGGGAAAGCTGACCTAGAAAGGGAGAGGGGGAAGTGTCCTAATTTAATCAGAGTCCCTGTTTCACACAGAAAAACAATCTGAAGACTGACCTCTAAATGAAACCAAATGTTCCCTACAACTCCCTGCAGGAATCAGTACTCGCCTACTTGATAAGGGTGAAAGACATCTAAGAAGATCAAAGGACTGGGTATTTGCCACCATTCACTCTTCAGTCAATGAAAATCCATTAAAAAGATATCTAAAAATAATCAGCTGTTCTGCCAAGAGAGTATAGTGGAGAAAAGCCTTGAAATTAGGATCAATTTCAAATGAGAAGTGAAAATAATGCCAATACCACACTCACTGTGCCAGATACTGCACTTAGCACTTTACATGCACTACCCATTTAATCCTTACCAAATTCTGGAAGTATGTATTGCTAGCACCCTGTTTTCACAAAAGAAACTGAGGTTTAGAAACAAATAGCCTGCCCAAAGAAGATGTGTAGCTATTAAGTGCTATAGCTGGGATTCAAACCCAAGTCTGCCCTAGTCCAGAGTGTGTGATAAGCATGGAGGGCTGGAATTTGTACAATTACACCCCCTCCCACCAAAAGCACACAGTTCCCTGACTCTCAGGCACACATTTGCCCACATTTAAACATCTCTGAAATCAGGGTATCTGTTAGCTGTCAACCTGCACATGTGTGACATCTTCAGATAAAGAGCAAAAATCAAAATTTGCAGAATGGGGGCACCTGGCTGGCTCAGTCAGTAGAGCACGCAACCTTTAATTTCAGGGTCCTGAGTTCAAGCCCCACATTGGGTGTGGAGCCTACTTAAAAACACCAAAACAACAACAGCAAATTCAAAACAAACACAACTTGCAGAATGGTTGTCAAAAACTGGGAAGAAAATCTTGGGACTCTAGTGGAGCATCATGGGTGGCTGGGAGGCATGTGTAGGAAACATGGACCCTGATGACCAAGTCCATCTGTGCATGTGAAAAAGTTTTAGGAGTACATTATTCTCTTCACTTGTATTTTCCTTGTTATATATGCACAAAAGTGACATAACAAAAATTTATGCTTAAGTCTCAAGGACCTCTTCAATAAGTAAAATATAAATAAAATATAAATATAAATAAGTACAAATAAAAAAAATTTAGAGGCAACTGGGTGGCTCAGTTGGTTAAGTGTCTGCCGTTGGCTCATGTCATGATTCCGGGGTGCTGGGATCGAGCCCCAAGTTGGGCTCCCTGCCCAGTGAGAAGTCTGCTTCTCCCTCTTCCTGTGCACCCCCTCCAGCTCATGCTCTCTCTCTCTCATGCTCTCTCACTCTCCCTCTGGCTCAAATAAACAAAATTTTTTTTTTTTTTTTAAGATTTCATTTATCTGTCAGAGAGAGAGAGCACAAACAGGGAGCAGCAGGTAGAAGGAGAAGCAGGTTCCCCACTGAGCAGGGAACCTGATGCAAGGCTTCATCCTGGGACCCGAGGATCATGATCTGAGCTGAAGGCAGAGGCCTAACTGACTGAGCCACCCAGGCATCCAATAAATAAAATCTTTAAAAAATAAAATAAAAAAAATTATGTCAGTTTGTATTATAGCAGTTTGTATTATACACTTAATAACTTTTACATTTAAAAAAAAAGCACTGTCATAGCTTAAATGGCAGGGTTTCTTCTTTCCTATGATAACAAAATTATGGCATGTCTTATAATCAGTTGTATCTAAGATTCAATACAATACAGTAATTATAGGCACATGGTAGAAGATGACAATATAAAATAACAGAGTACAAATTAAGGCTGCCTCCTGCCTGCCACGACTTTCCTCTCTAAAAATTACCATTAGCATTTTTCATCTTCTCAGATATTATAAATATGTTAGCAAAATTACATATACAGAGATTAAACATGTATCTAATATAAAATCTGCCTCTCCTTTTCTTTCCTTTTTTTAAAGATTTTATTTATTTGAGAGAGAGAACAAGCAGGGGGAGTGGCAGGCAGAGGGAGAGGGAGAAGCAGGCTCCCTGCGAGCCCAAAGCGAGGCTCGATCCCAGGACCCTGAGATCATGACTTGAGTGAAGGCAGACGCTTAACTAACTGAGCCACTCAGGCACCCCGCCTCTCCTTTTCAAAACTCTATTTTAAAAGGAAAATTTCTTGGGGGGCCTAGGTGGCTAAGTTAGCGGTTAAGCTAGTCTGACTTCAGCTCAGGTCATGATCTTGGGGTCCTGAATTGGCCCTGCATCAGGCCCTGCGCTCAGTGGGGGGTTTGTTTCCTCCTCTCTCTCTTCCTTTGCCGCTCCCCCACTCGTGCTCTCTAATAAATAAATATTAAAAAAAAAAGGAAAATTTCTCCTTCTCATTCCAACTTATTCTTCATTATAGTCACATGTGACATCTAAATGTTTCACAGGACTTTTACACCCATCAAATGGTTCTCATGGAAAACCTGTTAAGTGGAACAGAAACAACTTACAGGCAGGAAAAGCAAGCATGAGTGTTCTCTACACTAATTATTGCATGTCCACACTTAAGACAGCAAACAAGTCTCAAACTAAGAAGACAAAGAATAAAGGATCTAGTCAGCAAACCTCAAAGTCACTTCCCATGCCCCAATGCTAAAATACCCAAAGGTTTCTGATTAAGAATTCATGTTACCAAAAGGAAAGAGGCACACTTGTTCAATACAAGTCTGCTAAAGTCATATTTAAATAGAAGAAATTTAATTTTTTCAAAATCACTATAAAACTATTTCCTAATTTCCCAAGACAGGAAGCAGAAGAGTTACACAGAGAAAAATAGCACTTCTCAAGGTTCTTCTAGGGTCCCTGTGGCCTATCTAAATCAGACTGGATTAACTGGGGGTGGAGAGTGTGTGAAGAAAACCTCTCTGGTAACTAATGTTCTAGACAATATTCTCTAACTAGTTGTTAGGAGAATAAGAGGGTTCAAAGAAATTATGTGGGTTTAAGATGCATTCCCCTAAACTCATCTCCCTGCATAAAACACTGAGGATCGGGCGCCTGGGTGGCTCAGTTGGTTAGGCGACTGCCTTCAGCTCGGGTCATGATCCTGGAGTCCCTGGATTGAGTCCTGCATCGGGCTCCCTGCTCGGCGGGGAGTCTGCTTCTCCCTCTGACCCTCCCCCCTCTCATGTGCTCTCTCTCTCATATTCTCTCTCTCAAATAAATAAAATCTTTAAAAAAGAAAAAAAAAACACTGAGGATCAGGGAACATTGTGCCACATCACTGACACAGCCTCCTCTACTCACCCCCCAGGTTGTACAGGAAATGCTCAAAACAGGGACCATACTCACATCAGATACTGCAATGGACTGCACATCAGCATTGGCAATGAGATGGTTCTTCACAAGCGTCCCAGTAGCTGAGTCCCAGAACTGCACCTTCCCAGCAGAGTCCACACTTATGACAGTGCCATCAGACAAGAAGGCCACGCCCCATATGATACACTTCCGCTTAGACACACTCATATACTGCCTATCCACCAGCATCTTATGAACAGCGCTCCCTGAAAAATAAGAAAAGCCCAAATTTGAATGGTACTTACTTCTTTTGTCTTCAAAACCTGCCTGTGGTAGGCATCTATTAAGTTAGCTGCCTGAGCACAAACAGCCAGGAAATAGTAGTTATGCTGAACTCAGTCTCAGAACACAAAAATGGTTACCTAAAGACTGTGGGGGAGAGGGGGGAGGGCTAGTTGGAGACAGAAATTTTGGGGGGGAGGGGAGGAGGTGAAACTGAAAGGAGACATTTGAGACTTCACTTAAAACTGCTTAAAAGCAACGCGTATTACACTTGGCTCTTTTCTAAAACCCCAGAGAAAAGGGAGAGAAAACAATAGTTGATAAAATGTTGGGAATGAAAAAGAAAACATGGAGTAGTAACTGACATAGCAGAGCCCTGAAACTAAGTCCCAAGTCAACAGTGGGGAAAACCAAGAAGCCACTTAATTTATACCATGAAATCCTCAGAAGACTTGGAACTATGGTGACCCCAAAAACTCTGGAAAAAGTCAAAGTGGAACTAAAAAGAGAAACTGGATGAAAGTATGCTTAAGAAACTTACAGATCCTTCAGATAACTATCCCCTAACTAAAAAGCCAAGCAACTCCCAAACTTCACCGCAAACAAGAATGGAGATTCATTCTCTGAAGAGAGAGATCAGGCACAACCGAGGGTGGGATTACTATATGGAAAATAGATACAGTGAAAATTTATTAACCGAATGTTGAGAACACCGGTTTTCTTCCCAGAGTGCTGATGACCGGGCTTATTATCACCAGGCAGAATAAAACACATTTCTGGGAAATATGACCAGCACAAGAAAAAAGATCTAAAAAGCATCAACGTCTTTGGGGGTTCCCCAAACTAAGATTCCGGCCAGATCATTCTTCAGTGAAACCCATGAGCAATAAGCTCTACTTGTGTGGTAAGTAAAGTTATCATCAGACATGTGAGCAAAGCTGGAATATGAAAGGCGGAGGCCAGAGAGACTACTAGGAAAAAAAAATATGAGGGAGAAAACAGAGCAAGAGCGAAGAATACCTGACAAATATCCTGAATAACCCTAGAAAGAGAAGTCCGTATATAATGAAACAAAAAAACGCTATAAAAAAGAACACTCAGGAAACAAAAAAGAGCTTTGGAAATGGCAGAAATGAAAAACTCAGTAACACGATTTACAGATAAAGACAAGGGGTGCCTAGCAGGCTCAGTCAGTGGAACATGTGACTCTTCATCTCGGGATTTGGAGTTGGAGTCCCACAATGGATATAGCAATTGCTTAAAAATAAAATCCAGGGGCGCCTGAGTGGCTCAGCCCATTGAGAGGCTGCCTTCAGCTCAGGTTATGATCCCAGGGTCCTGTGTTGAGCCCTGCATCAGGCTCCCTGCTCAGCAGGGCGTCTGCTTCTCCCTCTCCCCCTGCTTGTGCTCTCTTGTTTGTCCTCTCTCGCTCATGCTCTCTCTGAAATAAGTAAAATCTTAAAAAAAATAAAATAAAATCTAAATAAATAAGTAAATAAAAGATAAAAATAAACTCTCAGGAAGCAGAATAAAAAGTCAAAGGTATGAAAAATAAGAAAGGGGAAAAAATAATAGTAGAAGAGCCAACATCCAAATAGTAGAATTTCAGAAAGAGAAAATGGAGAGAACCTCCTTTACCAAATAATTTTAAGAATTTTCTCCAGAGCCCTGCATCAGGCTCTCTGCTCAGCCAGGAGCCTGCTTCTCCCTCTCCCACTCCCCCTGCTTGTGTTCCCTCTCTAGCTGTCTCTCTCTGTCAAATAAAGAAAATCTCAAAAAAAAAAAAAGAATTTCCTTCAGAGCTGAGGGGCACCTGGGTGGTGCAGTTGGTTAAGCGTCAGACTCTTGGTTTCAGCTTAGGTCCTGGAACTGAGCCCTGTATCAGGCTCTGCACTCAGCGTGGAGTCGACTTGGGACACTCTCTTTCTCTCCCTTTGCCCCTCCCCACTGTGCTCTCTAAAAAAAAAAAAAAAAATCAGTCTTAAAAAAGGGGGGGGTACCAGGGTGGCTCAGTTGATTAAACGTCTGCCTTTGGCTCAGGTCATGATCCCAGGGTCCTGGAATTGAGCCCCGTGTGGGCTCCTTGCTCAGCGGGGAGCCTGCTTCTCCCACTCCCTCTACCTGCTGCTCCCTCTGCTTGTGCGCTCTCTTGAGCGTGCTGTCAAATAAATCTTAAAAACAGAAAAAAATTTCCCCCAGAACTGAAAACTGGGTTTTTTGATTAAAATAATCTACCAAGTGTCTAATATGATTGATGTTAATGGATCCACACATCAAGAAACCTAATTATGGGGCGCCTGGGTGGCTCAGTTGGTTAAGTGACTGCCTTCGGTTCAGGTCATGACCTCAGGGTCCTGGGATCGAGCCCCACATTGGGCTCCCTGCTCGGTGGGAAGCCTGCTTCTCCCTCTCCCACTCCCCCTGCTTGTGTTCCCTCTCTCGCTGTGTCTCTCTCTGTCAAATAAATAAATAAAATCTTTAAAAAAAAAAAAAAGAAACCTAATTATTACATTTCAGAACAGTAAGGATAAGATCCTAAAAGCTCCTTGGAAAAACAAACCATAAAAACCTATACAAAAGATCTTCTCCCAGGATGGCATCAGAGCTTATAATAATACTCAAAGCTGAAGACAGTGGAGCCATGACTTCAAAATTCTAAGGGAAAATAATTCCCGACCTAGAATTCTTTCTCATGAACCCCTTCTCATGATCCACCAAACAAAGGAATAAACCAGGAAAGTGAATGGACACAGGGGATTCTACCTGAGAGAGAAGCAAAGGAGATCCATGGAATGACTGAGAAATCAGTGTTCAAGACCTACAGAGGTATAGCAGGCCCAGAAAGTGGTACACTAGACTGGAGGTCAGAAGGCTCCGGGGAGAGAATCATTCAAGAAGATAAAAGTGGTAGAGAGAAAATCAGATCTATCTGAACCTAATGTATACAACTGGAAGAATTTGAGGATGAACCAATGAAACATATACATACATACACGTATATATATGTACCTGTACATATGTGGGGGTAAACATCAAAGAAATTAGCTAAGAGTTACAGATGGTTGCCTTTGATGAGTGAAAGAAGGGCGATAGGGGGACTCCTGCTTCTTTGTAACAAGCCTCAAGGAGTTCTTTGACTATACTATACATATATAACAGGTAAGAATAAAAAATTTTGCTTAAGCATGGAGGAAAAAGAAAAACGAGACAAACCTGACCTGTTTTACTTCCCATTTAGATGGGCCCACCTAACAAGCTGAACTCAGTCTCATCACTGAAGGATTCCATAAGCCAATTCTGCAGGCCAAGAATAGAGAAAGTATATGGTTCTCTACCTTTCTGATCTCATGCCTCACCAGTCATGCTACCAAGTCCTTATGTTCCTCAAAGAGAGACACCTTTTACCACAGTCTGGTATATATAAATAGGTATTCTAACTGGTCACTTGTATATGTCGTATTGCTCAAGGGTGAATTCTTACTAGATAAAACCTAGGTATCCCATCGAAAAACCTGGATTGCCCCAAAAGCAGCAGCAGTAATGCAAGAAAGGAGTGAAATTCATAGCTAACATCTCAGAAGGTTAACGAGGTTAGGCCCCAAAGGTCACTGAAAGCACAAAGGCTCAAGGTTTTGAAAACCACCAATGTGAATCTGACCAACAAGACCCCCACCGCCCAAATGAACTTAGAGAAACAGTCACCTGATTTGACATCAAACACACTGATGTAGTCTATGGAGCCAGCTGCAACATGGGTACCGGAGGGATGCCAACTGAGACTCAGGATGCGACCTTGGGAGTTGTACAACAAAAAAGAAAGGGACATACACATAAATATACAGTAAGAGATAACTGAGTTCTCCTTTGACAACTACCTACAGGGCTAGTGTTCTACAATCTTAGCTCTCATCTACTGCATGCTGGTGAAGAACCGTTTATAACAGATGAGGAACAACTCTGCCTTGGAACCCATAATGAAGTACTTAATATTACTTTAATAATGTAGAAATGGTCGACAGGAGTGTAAAGAAACACAACTGTTTGTGGGTGATCTGTTACTAACCTAACAAAATTTAAATGTGCATATTTGGCTCAGCAATTGCACTGGGAATTAAACAAGGAAAAATACTTGCAGGAATGTTCAAAACTATGTATACTGGAATATGCATTGCTGCTCTGACTGTAGTAAAAAAAAATTAATACCCATCAATAGGAGTTTGGTTAAATAAATTATGGAACACCATAAAATGGAACACCATGCAGACTGGCGTAATTGACATGGAAGGATAGCTGTGATACACCAAGTGAAAAAGCAAGCACAAGCACTCCGGTGTATTTGTTTATATGAATATACAAAAATGCCTGGATTAGTTCCAAAATGTTGCTTACTGAGCGGAAGAGATACTTATTTTCTCTTTCACACTTGGCTAAACACACAGGTTTTGAATAAGCATTGTATCACCTTTGTAATTAAAAAGGAACAACCAAGGGGCACCTGCGTGGCTCAGTTGGTTGGGAGTCAGACTCTTGATTTTTGGCTCAGGTCATGATCTCGGGGTCATGAGATCAAGCTCTCTGTCAGGAGTCTGCTTGAGATCCTCTCTCTCCATTTCCCTCTGCCCCGCCTCTGCTCGTGCGCTCTCTCTCTAATAATTAAAAACAAACAAACAGGGGCGCCTGGGTGGCTCAGTCGTTAAGCATCTGCCTTCGGCTCAGGTCATGATCCCAGGGTCCTGGGATCGCGCCCCAAGTTGGGCTCCCTGCTCTGTGGGAAGCCTGCTTCTCCCTCTCCCACTCCCCCTGCTTGTGTTCCCTCTCTCACTGTGTCTCTGTCAAATAAATAAATAAAACCTTTAAAAAAAATAAAAACAAACAAAAAAACCCCCAAAAAACACACAAGCTTGGCTGGCTCAATTGGTAGAGCATGCGACTCCTGACCTCAGGGTTGTAAGTTTGAGCCCTGTGATAGGTGTGGAGATTACTTAAAAATAAGTCTTTATAGGGCGCCTGGGTGGTTCAGTCGGTTAAGCGTCTGCCTTGGGCTCAGGTCATGATCCCAGGGTCCTGGGATCGAGCCCCACATTGGGCTCCCTGCTCAGTGGGGAGCCTGCTTCTCCCTCTCCCACCCCCCCTCTGCTTGTGCTCACTCTCTCTCTGTCAAAATAAATAAAATCTTAAAAAAAAAATCTTTGTAAACAAAACAAAAGGAATCTGACTAGCAGATAATAAATATTACTGAGGGCGGGGGGATGGGTTAGCCTGGTGAGGGGTATTAAGGAGGGCACGTTCTGCGTGGAGCACTGGGTGTTATGCACAAACAATGAATCATGGAACACTATATCAAGAACTAATGATGTAATGTATGGTGATTAACATAACAATAAAAAATTAAAAAAAAATACCGATGGACACAATACATGGGACAGATACTATTTTTTAGAAGGATCAGCAAGCTATGGCCCTAAGCACAAATCAGGCCCACCAAATGTTTTCATAAATAAAGTTTTACCAAAGCAGAGCCATACCCATTTGTTTAAATATTACCTATGGCTACTTTTATGTGACAAGAGAGTTGACAGAGCATATGGACTGCAAAACCTAAAATATTTACTACCTGCTATCTTTACAGAAAAAGTTTGCCAACCCTCTGCTCCAGAAGTCAGTGTCAACTGGTCCAGGTGGAACGGGGGCAAGTGTTTAAAAATTCTAGTTTTAAGACTTTATGCATGGGCGCCTGGGTGGCTCAGTTGGTTAAGTGACTGCCTTCGGCTCAGGTCATGATCCTGGAGTCCCGAGATGGAGTCCCACATCGGGCTCCCTGCTCGGTGGGGAGTCTGCTTCTCCCTCTGACCCTCTTCCCTCTCATGCTCTCTGTCTCTCATTCTCTCTCTCTCAAATAAATAAAATCTTAAAAAAAAAAAAAAGACTTTATGCACAACGTTAAAACTTCAAAAAGAAAGTTAAGTGAGAACTAACAAAGTGACTTACACAGAAACACTAGCTTTCCTATTTTGGATTTCAGGTTTTCTATAAATACTGAAGCAGGCAATCACAACTATGAGCCTGAGGGGGGGATGGCTTCGAGCACATACCCTATTATGTAGATAAAGTCAGCATGCCGATAAACTAGTACTTGGATGCATGGGAACACAGCCTATCCCCAGGGGCACAGAAACATAACTTCTTGTTAAGGCTACTCACTGCCCCACCAAAAATGACCCTTACTTTTCTGCCGATCAAAATTTCTTTCAAACTGGATTTTGTCTAGGGTGATTTGAAATAGCTTCACGGATCCGTCTTCACAGCCAACCTATTAGAGAAAGAGAAACAGAAAATAGAAAAGACAAGCATTTTGTGTAATTAAATATATCTTTCTACAAATATAAACATTTCTTCCCTAAAGCTGTCACTTGCAGTGAAAAAGAAAAATACTATGTGAGAGAACAAAAAACTTACTGGTACCAAGACACTGAGAGGGTATTCTTGGCAGCCTTCATGTCCTAGCTAGAAAACAGGCTAATCAGTGGCCCAATTCCTATACAGGACATGAAAAAGAAGTAGGATTTCATAGCATGTATCTTCTAGAGACCCATGGCCTAAATAAAATACCCATTAACTATACAACCTAAATGGAGACATGTCAAGATGTTGTATAAATTAGTGCAAATCAAACAAGAATCACAGAATCCCAGAAAATGAAGTATCTGGAAGCACCCATTTTAATAACAAGTGTGTGTGGGGGGGGAGGGGGCTGTCTTCTCAGTCTGCACTCAAACAATTTTTGAGAAACACTGTGGTAAAACATAGTTCCAGAAGTTAACTTGTGGAAGGACCTCCCAGAACTTTTAACAGACTTCAGTGTGTTGTGAATCTACGAAAGGATTTCATGTTAACAAGCCATATTCTAATGCTATTTACCATAAAACATAAAGCACAATACAACAAAAGAGAGTTCACATCTCCGAATTCCAAAGTACAGTTTGAGAAATGCTGAACCAAACTAAGCCTCTCATTTCATAAATGAATAAATGAGGTCCAAAGTAGCAGCAGAAAGGATGCAAAATGACAAGTGATTTTTTTTTAATTTTTTAAGTTTTTTTTTTTATCTGAAAGAGTGAGAGAGAGAGTACAAGCGCCGACGGGGGGGCGGCAGGCAGAGGCAGAGGGAGAAGCAGGCTCCCCGCTCAACAGGGAGCCCGATGTGGGGCTCGATCCCAGGACCCCGGGATCATGACCCGAGCTGAAGGCAGACGCCTAACCATCTGAGCCACCCAGGTGCCCCAGGATAAGTGATTTTTAATCCCCAATATCAACTCCAATCTTTTATTGGGGTTGCTGGAATGTACCTCAGATTGGAGTTGCTACACGTCATAATATAACTCTACTCTCCTGTGAACACAGAGAAAAAACTTCAAGTAAGCACAAGAGAAATCTTGCTTTAAATTACTAATAGTTGGGGTGCCTGGCTGGCTCGGTCGGTAGAGCGCGCAACTCTTGATCTCAGGGTCGTGAATTCAAGCCCCAGGTTGGGTATAGAGATTACTTAAAAGTAAAATCTTTAAATTACCAATACTTGCTTACTGACCAAAAGCTGAGAACCATGGGGACTGATAGCCATGCTCCAAATGGGTCCTCCAAAGGCATCCACGGCATACTTGATGTTTAATGCCTGCAAATCATACTCGATAATTTCTCCATTGAGTCCAGCACTAAAGAGTCGCTGTCCTTTTGCCCAACACAGAGCTTCTGTAGCCCGAGATTCATGACCTGGAAAAAACTACAGAAACACAGGAACTTGTCAACTCACCATGAATTAATCAGCTAGCAGCACTGAGTGGTCACAGGTAACGTGGTAAAAATTAAAACACTTCCCTAGAAATAACCAGTGTGGGGTTTTGTGCTACCAGAAGATTATGTTTATTAAGATTTTCATTTTTTAAATTCAAATTTTAGTCACCTATACAGTTGGGTTTTTTCTTTTTTTTAATATATTTTATTTATTTGAGAGAGAGAGAACACGAGCAAGATAAGGGGCAGAGGCAGAAGCAGACTCCCTGCTGAGCAGGGAACCCCATGCGGGGCTCGATCCCAGGACTCCAGGATCATGACCTGAGCCAAAGGCAGACACCCAATCGACTGAGTCACCCAGGTGCTCACAGTTGGTTTTGTTTCTCTTTCCAGGACTTGTTCTGTAAAACCTTTTCAGTAGAATAAAGTTTATATACAATTATATTTGACATATCCGATTTAAAAAAAAATGTAACTATCCTGGATTTCAAAACTTACGTATGTCAAAGTTATCAACGTATAGACTTTATTTTAGATTTCATTTATGGGGCTCCTGGGTGGCTCAGTCGTTAAGCATCTGCCTTCAGCTCAGGTCATGATCCCAGGGTCCTGGGATGGAGCCCCGCATCAGGTTCCCATCTAGCACTGCTTCTCTCTCTCCCACTCCCCCAGCTTGTGTTCCCTCTCTTGCTGTGCCTGTCAAATAAATAAATAAAATCTTTAAAAAAAAAGATTTTATTTATTTCAGAGAGAGAGAGACAGAGAGAGAACACAAGCCAGGGGAAGAAGAAAGGGAGAGGGAGCAGCAGACTCCCCGCTGAGCAGGGAGCCCAATGCGGGGCTCAATCCTCGGACTCCGGGATCATGACCTCAGCCAAGGCAGACTCTTGACCAACTGAGCCACCCAGGCGCCCCAGTGTATATACTTTAAATAAATGCTGTTTATAGTGTCAATTTTACCATTAAAATTAAGAAAATAAAATAAATGGAGGTGCCTGGTTGGCTCAGTGAGAAGAGCATACAACTCTTGATCTCAGGGTCGTGAGTTTGAGCCCCACATTGGATGGGTGTAGAGATTACTAAATTAAAAAAAAAAAGGAGTAAGCTTAAACATTTTAAAAATAATAATGCAGCTCAATCCAGCATTTCATTAAGTCTCAGATTTCTAAGTGCTTTCTCAACACTTACAGAAGTTTTCATACATATCAAGGCATTTTATTCTTGTATCTGCTCAGCATGAGAGGGACTGAGTGGATACAATTTTTCTTCTCTTAACTTGAAATGACACAAGTACTTGTGGGTTAAGCAGCTTGCCCAAAGTGCCAAAGTCAAATGTGAAGAGAACGATTTTAATTCTCGGGACACCTGGGTGGCTCAGTCTGTTAAGCGTCTGTCCACATTTGGCTCAGGTCATGATACCAGGGTCCTGGGATTGAGCCCTGCTCGGCGGGGAGCCTGCTTCTCTCACTCCCTCTGACGCTGCCCTGCTTGTGTGCGCACTCGCTCTCTTCTCAAATAAATACATAAAATCTTAAAAAGAAAAGAACGAACATTTTCATTCCTATTCCTAGTCCCTACTCTTGCTCTGAGAATGATTAACAATAGTAGGGAAAGGACTAATAGTAGAGAAAGCAAAAGACTAAACCGAATTAACTATTGTTGAGAAAAGAAGAGGTGAGAGAAAAAAATGAGATACTAAGTAAAGAATGGTTGAAATACTCATTAAACAATTATTAATTCAGGAGTGGCTCTGTACTAGGCACTTGCTAAATGCTGGGATTGCAGTCATCAATATCAGTGACATGGTCCCTTCATAAAATTTGAAATTCAGTGGGGAAGAAAAACATTAAACATACGAACTATTACAATTTTAATCATCATAAATGACAAGAAATATCACAGAGTGCAACAAGCATGTACCATAGGACATTTTTCATAGTACAGAATATAACCTATTTGTGGTGATGACCAATTTTTTAACTCTTGGTTCTTCAGGGTTCAACTCAGTAAGTCACCCCTTTCCAGGATTACTAAACTCACATCATTAGAGTAAAGCAACTCTCCACTAAGATTTTATGTCTGTGCTTAGCTTTATCATAAAATTTGCGTACTGTTTGGAGATTGTATACTCCTATTTCCCCCACGGGACATTGAGCTCCTTCAAGGTAGGGCTTCTGACACTTGTCATAATGCCTAACACTTGCCACTCACTCATTTAGAAACAACTGCAGGGTGCCTAAATTCCAAGTACTAGGCTGATGGGCACTGAATTCATTCATTTATCCAGCTATCCATTCACAGACATCCATTCAGTGCCTAGATGCATAACACAGTAAATGTGAAATGAATTATTTTGTTGCACCGGAAATCAGTAATCAGTGCCTTTGAAAAATAACCTCTACATACACCCAAACAGTATTTTCCTCATTTACTCCCAAATATAAGCATTAAAGTCTACATTCTCTCAGACAGATGAACTTAGAAATTCATCTTCCTACCATCATGTCACCAGAAAGTTTGATACTAAGATGTTTCATCGTTTTTTCTGAATTAACAATGAAACGGATACTGACAACCCCAGCAGGAAATGACACCTTACCAAAGTTGCAGCAGTGCAGAGACTGATAGAAAGCAATGGGCTTGACAGTTTCCCTTTTTGTTGTGCCCAAAAGATCCAGCAAACCTCAGTTTCCAAATGACAGTGAGCCACCACAACTCCTAGGTAGAATCTTTCTGACATTACAGATTAAAACTCTGAGCTCAGACAAGAGACTGCATATTTACTACACAAATTACATAGTTCTAAACAACTCCAGAGAGTCACTTTCTTTTGATCTCTTTGAATACAAATACATACAAGATGTACAACTGAACTTAAGAAAATTAACTCAGCAACACGGAATCAGGCTTCCAAATGACTTACTTTTTCCTGAAAGTAGTTTGCTGACAAGTTATAAATTTCCACAGTGCCATCTGTTCGAGAAACAGCCAATCTGTTTGACTGGTTATTGTAAGCCACGCAGCGGATCCCTGATGGAACATAATTAAAGAAACGTACTCGATGGACCTTAAATTCACCCATTCCTGGGGGAGGGGAAAAAGAGTCATTATTGTTAAACGTTAATAGCAGCGTGTCACGTGTATTATTTCTTTTCACTGTCCTGGATGGAAGAGTCCAACTGCATCTCACTGAGGTTCACTTCTAAATATCTAACCAACGATGCTTTCACACCCCACACAAGAATCTACGAAACCATCTCCAGAAGCACAGGATGCTTCAGCTAAAAACGAAAAGATCAACATATAGAGCATGTCCCAGACTCCTAACAATCCTGCCAATTACCTGAAGTACTGTGGGAAAGAACGGTAATGTAAGACTGAACATAACCTCGTTCTCTAATCGAGAGTGTGCACCTAAAGGAAGGGAGGCACATCGTGCTGACCAATTGTATTAGAGGCAGAAGCTAAGGTACTCCTTTCTATTTGTGTGTGAGGTTTTGGGGGCTGGGCGGGGGGAGGGGGGTGAAGAGGAGGGTAAACACCACTAACGCTCTCAAGAAGCCAGAAATATTGACAGCCTAAATCAGTCTCTCAAAGTCAGGTCCACAGAACTCCTGCATCAAAATCATCTGGAAAAAATGGTTTTTAAAAATACAGGATTCTGGGGCGCCTGGGTGGTTCGGTCGTTAAGCATCTGCCTTCGGCTCAGGTCATGATCCCAGGGTCCAGGGATCGAGCCCCGCACTGGGCTCCCTGCTCTACGGGAAGCCTGCTTCTCCCTCTCCCACTCCCCCGGCTTGTGTTCCCTCTCTCACTGTGTGTCTCTCTCTCTCTGTCAAATAAATAAAATTAAAAAAAAAAAATACAGGATTCTGGGAAACCTGGGTGGCTCAGTCGGTTAAGCGTCTGCCTTTGGCTCAGGTCTCCTGGGATAGAGTCCCACCCAAATCAGGCTCCTTGCTCAGTGGGGAGCCTGCTTCTCCCTCTGCCTGCTGTTCCCCCTGCTTGTGCTCTCTGACAAATAAATAAAATCTTAAAAATAAAAAAATAAAAATAAAAATGCAGAAGGTGCGCCTGGGTGGCTCAGGTGGTGGGGCGGCTGCCTTCGGCTCAGGATGTGATCCTGAGTCCCGGGATCGAGTCCCACATCGGGCTCCCCGCTTTTCCCTGACCCTCCCCCCTCTCATGTTCTCTCTCTCTCAAATAAATAAAGTCTTCAAAATTTTTTAAGAATAAAATAAAGTAAAAATGCAGGATTCTGGGTCCTACTCCACAGCTCCAGAATTCCAATCTCTTGGTTGGGGGGGAGGATGGGGGTGGGGGGAGGAAGACTAGGAATCTGCATTTTATGAACACTTCTCCCTAACTTTATAGCACGCTAAGTTTCCAAATTACAGACTCAAGCTAAGGTAGGGAAGTGAGGCTGATGGGGCAGGCAGCACCAAGAGCTCCTAAAGGGAAGGAAGCGACGGGACTTAGTCTGGCATCTGTCAACTACCCCCTCCCCACCGCCGCAAACATACACACTCGGCGAAGAGAGGGGCCGACTCTGGTTTGCCCCTCACTGGTCTTCCTTCAAGGTTAGGAACCCACGGGCAGAAAGGGCGCGTTCGGCTTGGCCCGGCCCGGCTAAGAGGGCGTCTGCAGCGCGCGCTAGAATTCCACCGCCCTTTCCTTCTCCGGCAATCTACGGAGTAGCCCCCCCCCAGGCCGAGGCACAAGGGGAACTGCGAGCTCCACCGGCGTCGGTCTCAGGCAGGCCGCACCCCACAACTCAAATTCCTTTCTCTCCCGCCAGCTTCCCATACCCATTCCCCAACTCACCTACAGATGGGGGCTCGCCTCTCTCTGCCGCGGCCCCACGTGCGCGCGCCCTCGCGTGCTCTGCCCCGGAAGTGCTTGCGGCGCAAGGCCGGAAGTGCGCAGGCAGTGCTCGCGGCGGCGGCGACGGCGGCGGGAGGTTCGGTTGTCGCCCGTTGGCCGCGCGGCGCCGCGCTCGGCGGCCGCCATTGCAGGTCAGGCCGCGGGCGGGGTGCGCGGGAGGCCGCGGGGAGCGAGGGCTGAGCCGGGGATGGGGGCGAGGGTGCGAAGGAGCGGGAAGCTAGGGAGTTGGGGCCGGGTGGGGCGCTCGGCTCGAGGAGAAGAATGGCGAGCCGAGGGGCGGGGAGCGGCGGGAGGGGGAGGGGCGGCTGGGACGGGGGAGGGGAGCGAGGAGAGCCGCGCAGAGGTGGGGGCGAACCCAGAGGGCCCCCCGGGGTGGGAGGACCAGGAATTGTGGGGGGAAGGGAGCGGTGTATAGACGGAAGGCGGAGGGAAGGAAGGGAGCGAGCGGGGCGGAGCGAGAGAGGGCGGAAAGGGTGGCCGAGCGCGGGCGGAGGACGGAGAAGGGGGCGGCGCGGGCCGGAACCTCGAGGTACGTGCGGGAAGGGGCTCTTCCCCGGGTGGGGAGGGAGTCCAGCATGAGAGGCTTGTGGGAGCGGAGTATAACTGGAACCCAGAAAGTAGCGGGAATATCAGGGGACTTGGTGGGAGGGTTGGGGGAGTAGGACTGTGAGGTTTGTTCAAGGGGACATTTTAAGTCGCGGGGGAAGCTGCTGGGAGAGATCATTGGGAGGGTGGTTAGAAGGGAGAGTGATCCAGGTTCTTTTGTGGGCGGAGTGAGAGACTAAACAGTGGGGTGGGGTCGGGTCCTGGAGGAGCTAAGTACTTCAGATTGAAGAGAAAACAGGGAACGATTTGGAGAGTGGGGGTTGTAGAAGAACAACGTTTAAAGAGTAATCTTTGGGAGGAGGGTGGACGGTTTGAGGGGTGTGGAGGAATGCAGTTTAAAGAATAGTTTTCTTGGGAGGTAGGAGGAAGGGTTAAATAGGTTGGTAGGAGGTCCCAGCGAAAGTCTGGGGGTGAATTGGAAGGGGGGTTGGGGAAGAGAGGGGAAGCGGATTGAGAAGTCCCAGAAAGTGGGCGGGACTAGACATAGGAAGTGTTTTGTAGCTCCTACTGAAGGGATGGGAGGGGGTCGGAGGAGAGGGTGGAGAAGATGGGATTCGGTGGGAGGAGAATCCAGGATAGTGTGAGACCTCCAGCAGGGCTCTGAAAGAGGGGCTTTGGGGAAGATAGGGGGTCATAGCAGTAAGAGGAGGAAGGGTTGAGATGGGGCTGCAGAGTAGCAGAAGATGGAGAAAACTGGAGTAACTCAGATCGACTGAAGCCATCTTTTCCACCCATTGTCTACAAATACCAGTAATTGATTCCCCCCATCATGGGAATCCTAAAATGTGATGGGAAAGTACCACGTGTATGCATAGTATCCACACATGTTTTTGAACACACTCTTCACTAATGAAAAGTTTGGAAGCATTCATTTCCACCTACCCTCTATAGCCCCTTTTTGGAGGGGGAGCAAGCTTCTCATTTGGAAACAGAATTTTAGTGTTTAATGACATAAGCCTGTCAGGAGACAAGATTTTCCTTTTGAAACTTAGACCATCCCCTTCAGTCACAAACCACAATAACACTGCTAATAAAAATAATCTGATTCATTTGTATATGAAAACTTCCTGAATTGTTCATTTAATGGAAAGGCACATAGAAAAATAGGTATCTTTAGAGAAAAGAGAAAAAAAACTTTCAGAACTTAATCCTTGAAGCAGTTTGGTGAACCTTGACTGTCATGTTTGAATTTTTCTCCCATTTATGTAAACTTGGTTTTACTCTGATAACCTGCTGCTTTTGTAGGAAAGTTTACTCCACTATAAACATTAAGATAATTATACAGTATAGCATTTAGATATTCTGTTGAACATATACTAAGAAAATGCCACATTCCCTGCTGGTAATAAGTTGTTTGACCCTAAAGGCTTACGTGTTTTAGGCACTGTGCTGAGGACTTCCCATTCATAACCTCATTAAACTTCACAACAGCCCTTTGGGATAGATTCTTTCTTATGCCCAATTTATTGGTGGGGAAACAAACTTAGAAGGTTAGAGTATTAATCCCATGTCACACTTAGGAGAAGTGACAGAATCCAGGTCTGACGACTTGAGTTCTCCCTGCATTCCTAAACAACTGTCCCTGGGACTGAATAAAAGCTCAGTAAATGCTAAGTGTTGGTCTAGCAATTTGAAAACCTTTTGTGTCATGTATTTAATTTTTTAAAATAAAAAATGAATTTTTATATTAAGAATTGTAAAGTTAAAGCTTTTATTCCCTATCTTAAAAAAATACAAGAAGAAAGGCTGTAATGAAAAATTATAAAATACTACTTAGCCCTAGTAAAATTGAATTATTTTTAGTTACCATTGAGTCCCTTGTTTGGGTAAAAGCTGTATATGTTCTCTTTAATTGGATCCATATCACACTTCTGCCACACTATTTTGGAGGCAGTTACCATTATGAGGATCATTGCTCATTCATTCTGTTGTCTGTAAGACATTAGTAATCTGAACAATTTAACATTTAACAATTTAGAAAGTAAACTATAAGAGACTTAATTTTGTTGAAGATTAAAATGAATCTGTGACAAAGAATGTCCTCTGTTCTTTTGGCTTGTTTTGCCTTATACTTAGTTTTCAGTCTTGGAGGTGACATTGAGTAGATCTCTAAATCTCATCAATTGAATATGATAAAAAGGCTTGTTTTTGACTGCCTACCCCAGAGATGTAATAGGTACTTTGGCTGGTAGTTGTGTAGGTTACTGATCTTTGTAAAACAATCAGAAGTTATACAGAAGGTACTGTATTTGAGGGTTTGTGGGAGAGGACGGCTGGAGAAGCCATATTGTGGAGGGGTTAAGTTAACATCCCACTTACTAGCTCTGTGACCAGTTACTTAACCTTTAGTTTCTCTAAGCATGTTTCCTCATCTGTAAAATGGGAATAAGAGTGCTTATGTTGTTAAGGTTGTTCTCAAGATGAAACCAGAAAATCAGATAAGTCTCCACAGAAATTTAGCTATGGTAGAAATGAAGCTTTTTGTATTATAATGCTCTGCCTGGATTTTTCTTCTTAAATTGTGTTTATACTCTGATTTTTTTCAGGGTTTTTTTTTTCCTTCAGGTTTTTAGTAATAACTTTCATAGTAACTAAACTCAAAGTAGAGGTAGAAGTCAAAGACAGTTAAATAAGGTATGTCCCAGATTGATACAGTTCCACTTAAATCTTTGAATTTTGAGTGGGGCATCCAGTGTGGCTCTGAATTGGTTTTGAAATTCTGATTCTTTTGCTGTGCTGTAGTTTGTTCGGGGGTCTTAAAGTTATCGGACCACTGTTCTGAGAAGCAGTAGTGTGTTGACTTTACCTGGGACCCCCAGACTGGCTTCATGTCTTAGGATGACTTGGGGCAAGAAATTTCTACAAATTTTGAAGCCCCAGAAATGACCTTTTTTTTCCTTTTAAACAGGAAAATATTGAGAGTTAATTAGAATATTTAAAGTACTTTAGAAAAAGTTTCCTTTAGAAAGCTAAACTTGAGGAGTGCCTGTGTGGCTCAGTCATTAAAGCATCAGGTCATGATTCCAGGATCCTGGAATGGATCAAGCCCTCATTGGGCTGCCTGCTCCGAGGGAAGCCTGCTTCTCCCTCTCCCTCTGCCTACCGCTCCCCTGGCTTGTGTTCTCTCCCCCTGCTTGTGTTCCCTTTCTTGCTGTGTCTCTCTCTGTCAAATAAATAAATAAATTCCTAAAAAAAAAAAGCTAAACTTGGTAAGTTAGGAATATAAAATTATATTGTTTAGTGATGTGAAAGCCTGGAAAAATTAAGCAGGAAAAAATTTCCTCTTTTGAGATATGGGGGTGGGAGGAGTTGAAATAATTCATTCAGGGGAAAGAGGTTTGTTCCCCTGCCTCCCCACTTTGCCATCACTCCAGGCCCACACTAGTTGTGGCCTATGAGACTCCACTCTGAGGTACAGTGAATTAAACATCTTTCAAAAAGTGACATTGCAGAAATTTTTCCTTGGCTCCACAGTTACACATATTGTCAACTTAGAATTATTATTCTTAACCAAAGACAAATTGGCCCTCACCAAATGTTCCAATGACTCCTTTTAGTTTCATGATTTGATAGGGTGTATTTTTCAGGCTCTGTCTTCAAAGGTTTTTAATAAATCTGCAATTTCTGTACAAGCAGTATCTTAGAATAAACATGTAGAAATTGTTCTACTTGTCTTTAATGTTGGAATTAGTTGAGACTGAAGACTTAGGATTTTTTTTTAATAAAGATTTTATTTATTTATTTGACAGCGAGACACGGCGAGAGAGGGAACACAAGCGGGGAGTGGGAAAGGGAGAAGTAGGCTTCCCATTGAGCAGGGAGCCCGATGCGAGACTCGATCCCAGAACCCTGGGATCATGACCTGAGCCGAAGGCAGACGCTTAACCGACTGAGCTACTCAGGCGCCCCTAGAATCTTTTTTGTTATACAGAAAATATTTATAATGTTATATTTGTTATTACTGATAGGATTCGATTTCTATTATACTACTTCACCTGTTCGTTTTCTTACTACCTGCCTACTGTCAAGAGTATAGGGACACATTGGGCTGTGTGTTATCAGATTCTTTAGTGAGCTCCACATTAAGTGAAATACACATTCCCTGTCGTCTCCATCAGGTGTGTCCTCAGTGAAGTGCCCAGGTAGACCTACCTACTCTGGCCCTGAGAATTCAAGTTGCCTAGAGTAGTAATCTCAAGGAGCAAGAAAAAGAATAATAAAAATCAGGTAGTAGCCTATTTTAAGGCACTAAAGTAGATTTTTGAAGATTAATTTGAGAGAGAGCACACATTCACGAGTGGGAGGGGCAGGGGGAGAGAGAATCTCAAGTAGCCTCTGCGCTGAGCACCGAGCCAACATGGGGCTCAATCTCAACAACCCTGAGATCATGACCTGAGCTGGCCATTTAACTGCAACACCCAGGCACCCCTAAAGTAGAATTTTAATATTTGCTAAAGGAATGCCTTCTCTTCGTTTCTCCCATGTACATAAACGTAGCCCGGCCAGTCCACAGGTTCCTATGAGCTAGACTCTTACAAGTGGGTCTGAACTTCATTAGTCTTCACATCTGCAACATCCCAGTGGGACTAGCACAATTTTTAACCAGCATGACTTGGGATAGCAGCAGAATGGTGAAGCTGTAGGCCCCAGAATTTGTATTTTCAGGAGCATTGCTAGATGTTTGCCAGTATGGAGAGATCTACTGAGGCAGGGCCTCCTATATAAGTGGGTAAAGCTCTTCTGATCCAGCTATCGGGCATCTGTTTTCCTTTGCCCACTTGGGCCACTGTTGTGAATTCTGTTCTAAAAGGAAACTGTTCAGGAAATGTGAAATGCACTAAAAATATTTCTGCATCCCCTTAAAACAGTCCATACATACTCCTCTCAGATGTGTTTCCAAAGGCCTTAAAGATTGATTTCCTTCCCTGCCGTGGTCTTCCAGAACTTGTTTATCTGTATGAACACTTGATTGCTTCTCAGAAACTACCTATGTATTACTATATTCATCAAAAAACATATAGTGCAGGGCGCCTGGGTGGCTCAGTTGGTTAAGCAACTGCCTTCGGCTCAGGTCATGATCCCGGAGTCCTGGGATCGAGTCCCGCATCGGGCTCCCGGCTCGGCGGGGAGCCTGCTTCTCCCTCTGACCTTCTCCCCTCTCATACTGTTTCTCTCTCTCTCTCTCAAATAAATAAATAAAAAAAAATCTTTAAAAAAAAACATATAGTGCATTATCAGTCATCAAGAGCTTAGTTATAAGAACCCTTTAATCTATATGCATTTATTAACCTTTAGAAATTTTGCAACTTCAGTTTCTAGTTATTGAGGTTTTTTTGATTCATGGCTAAAATACACCTACCACTCTCTAAATTATAGTCAAAATTAGAGTGTGGAAATACCGATTTGTTTTGCTTTTTCCATTCTCTAAAAAAAATAGCTGTCTTTAAAGCATTTTTGCATATATATGGTCTTCACAGTAGTGTAATGAATCCGATAATCTAGGTGTTAGCCCCATGGTCATTAAGTGACTTGTGTATGATGACACAGTGAAAAGTTCTACACTTACAGGCTGGAACCTGACTTTAAGTCTTCCAGTTTTAAATTGTAATCCTTTCTTCAAGAAACCTTAGAAGAATTTTAAAGGTGCTTTTGGTTGTTCAGTTGGTGGTGGTGTAGGGCCTCCTTAGCTTGTCAGAAGACCTTTGCCCCTGAGCCTCGTGTATTTGTTCTCAAGCAGCACCACACCTGGTGGCTGCTGCAGAAGGTCTGATTTACAGATGCCTTCTGGGTCCCCTGTTGCCCTTCTGACCATGTCTGCCGTGCCTGCCTGATGCTTTGATGTCTTTCATTCTCACTAGTACTTGGTTTTCTCCTTTGGGAACGTATTGATTTTGAATGTAGATAAAGACAGGTGGCCTAGGTTCTAGGGCGTGTACGGCATCTGATTCATAGTAAAAGTTCAGTAAGTATTAGCTACTGTTTATATTTGAATTTGAAGACCAGTGAATTGACTGACCTTATGTTCCCAAAGTATGTTTGGTGCTCAAGAATACAGAAGTTCTGCCATCCTTTAAGGCTCTTGGCAATATACTTTTCCCTGGACATCCAAAATGAAGGTTAATGTATCAGTGAAGAAACCTGTTTAACTTTTTAATCCAGTGTTTACTAAGCTTGAGCACAATTATACCTATTAACATACAGTACTACAGTTGGTAAACACTGGACTAATAACTTTCCACTGAGTTCCATCGATTTATTGGAAAGACTTAAACAGAATGTGTAGTTTAGATCCCCCAACCCCTCAGTCCCCCCCCGTGAATCTATCTTCCTAGAAAGACAAGTGAAGCCAGTTGTCTCAGGCAAAAAATACTCGCTTTAACCCATTCTTTTAGAGTACTGCAAACTTGCCACCAGGTGGTACTGTTGCATAAAATGAAAGTGTCATAAAATGATTTGAGTGGCAGGGTATACCTCAAAGATGGTCAACGCATATAATGAGAGTCATGTTAGATACCATTTAGCATTCACCAAAGTTGCCTGAAGGACTTTTTCATTTCTTGGCTTTTGTTAAAGGAGGTCCTTTGAACCTTGAAATATAACCAGTGTTAGACTTGAAGTTCATATTTTATATCACCAAAGGGAAAAGTAAAATCTAAATAGTTTTTTTTTAGAAATATTCAAAAATCTAAATGAATTAGTTTTTTTTAGAAATATCTTTTTTAGAAATATTTAAAAATTTAAAAAAAATTTTAAAATATTTTTTTAGAAAATAGAACATTCTTTAGAAAGGCAAGTTAGCACAGTGGTCAGCAGTGTGGGCTATAGTGTATGTTCTAGGTTCAAATTCTGGCTCGTTGACTAGTAAGTACATGACCTTATCTACTTACTTTCCATACCATTATTGATCATTGGTGATCTTAAGCAATGTTGACCATACAGTGTCAATTCAAAAATATTTACAGCTTATAGCAGTGTTAGGGGAATGAAAGAAAATCTGTCTAAAGCACTTTAGAAAAAGGCCTCACGCACAGTACATGATAAATATTAGCTATCATTATTATTCTAAATTTTTTTTTCCTCTACAGCTTACTTTCAGTTGCTTTTTAAAGACGGAAAGCTCATGGTGCAAATTGTTATTTCCAGGTGAGTACATTTTGAGACTTTTTTGTTTAGCTTGAATGATTAGGGTTATATAGGTTTGAAATTTTCCTGGAAGAATCAGGGTCCTCAGGTGCATCTTGCACACATCCTTGCATTTCATCTGTAGTTCAGTGCCTAGCACTGCCTAATTTTCCAAGAACTTGTGCTCAACAGAGAGTTCCTTTGGGCCTTGAATGGTGGTGTAGGACACTATTCATCCTTCACCCCTCAAAAATATTGTAACCGCCAGCCCTTTGCTTGCAGTGCTGGGGCTGGAGGCCTGGCAGAATGGGTGCTGATGGAGCTACAGGGGGAGATCGAGGCTCGCTACAGCACTGGATTAGCTGGAAACCTCCTGGGAGACCTACATTACACCACTGAGGTGAGGGGACTTTTCTTTCCCTGCCTAATG
Source organism: Callorhinus ursinus (assembly GCF_003265705.2). NCBI lineage: Eukaryota > Metazoa > Chordata > Mammalia > Carnivora > Otariidae > Callorhinus > Callorhinus ursinus. Next base: position 5,019,415 of record NW_027397099.1, read on the forward strand.
CCTCAGGAAAGCAAGCTACACCAAGGTGGTGCTCCCAGGACCCAGAGTGAGGACTGCCCTCAGGTTTGTTATTCGAGGTCTAGCTAATCTAAGCTATCTGCTTGTTCTCCCCCAACCCCTGCAATAGCAGGGAAATTTAACTTTGGGGAATCTGGAAAATCACAGTTCTAAAAAGTGGAAATTCTCTTACCTGGGGCTACAAAGAGTAAAAAGGGCATGAGGGTGGTTGTCTGATGTGGCTCTTCAGCAGTGGTAGAGCCATACCAGGGAGTGGAGGTGCCAGCATTGCTCGCCAGTAGCATCTCTAGAAGGCACCTGAGTGTTAAGACCTTACCCTGAACCTCAGGCATTTCATTCTTGTTCTGCCGAAGGGAATCCCTGTGCTGATCGTGGGGCATCATATCCTGTATGGAAAAATCATCCATCTGGAGAAACCTTTTGCCGTTCTTGTCAAACACACTCCTGGGGAGCAGGACTGTGATGAGCTTGGCTGCAAGACTGGCACCCGGTACCTGGTGACAGCACTCATCAAAAACAAGATCCTTTTCAAAACTCGCCCCAAGCCCATTATCACCAACGTCCCCAAGAAAGTATGAAAGAACCCCGGATTTTCCCTAGAGAGCGGCCAACTCCTTGGACTCGTGCTCAGTTGCCACCTCGAGGACGGCTCGACGGTTCCCTGGGACCACAGGGGGGTCCTGTTTTGAACACAGGCCACCCACTGGGCATGAATTCTGATCCCTTCCTCATGGCAACCGGTTCTCTTGGTGGAAATCTGGCCCCATTTCCAAGGAACCCATCGCCTTTTCCAACTTCATCAGGCTCATTGGCTTCAAATCCAGCACCTTTCCCTGCTGGTGCTCGTGACCCTGGCATGGCTTCTTTTCCAAGAGGGATGAATCCCACTGGTGCAGGTGCAGTTTCTTTCCCAAGGCCTGGTGGCCTTTTGGGCCCAGGCCCAGGGCCATCTCTGAACCCTAGGGCAGGGGCTCTTCCAGGTCCAGGGCCTCTGTCTAACCCAAGGTTAGGGGGTCTCCCAGGGCCGGGTCCTATGTCCAACCCAAGGTCAGGTGGTCTCCTGGGAACGGGTCCTGACCCCAGAAGTGGCGGCCCTATGGGCCCTGGGCCTGGGCCCAACCTGAGAGCAGGTGTCCTGTTGACCTCTGGGAATGGTCCTCCTAATCCTAGGCCCGTTGGCCTGGGACCAGGACCAAGTCCCAATCTGAGGTCAGGCTTCGTTGGTACAAACCCTGCCCCGAGGTCGGGTATGTTTCCAGGCCCGGGCCTTGGGCCCAGCCCAAGAGCAGGTGGCCTGGGCCCAGGCCTTGGACCCAACCCAAGGGCAGGTGGCCTGGGCCCAGGCCCTAATGTGGACACCAGAGCGGGTGGCCTCCTGGGCACAGGATCTGGTCTTAATTTAAGAATGGCTGGACCTCAAGGCCTAGATCTTGCCCCCATTCTAAGAGCAGCAGGTCTTTTAGGAGCAAATTCAGCTGCTTTCTCACAGGCTTCTGGAAACATGGGCACGAGCCCATCCTCTATGGCAAGAGTACCTGGCCCCATAGGCCCAAACTCGGGTCCTGGCTCTCGGGGTATTGGCCTTCCAGGGCCAAATCCATCCATGTCCAGGGCTCCTGGCCCCATAGGTCCTAATTCAGCTCATTTTTCGAGGCCAGCTGGGCCCATGGGGGTAAATGCTAATCCCTTTCCAAGGGGGACAGGTTCAGGGGGCCTGAATCCAGCTTCCTTCTCTCAGTCCTCTGGCACATTGGCTTCAAATCCATCTACCTTCCAGAGGTCTGCTGGCCTCCAGGGCTCAAGTCCAGCAATTTTCCCAAGGACCTCTGGGCCACTAGGCCCCAACCCAGCTAACTTCCCAAGGGCCAGTGGCTTGCAGGGTCCAAGTCCCGCTGCCTTCCCAAGGTCTACTGGCCCATTAGGCCCTGGTCAGGTTACTTTCCCCAGGTCAGCTCCTGCACCCCTGGGCTCTTCTCCAGCAGGCCCTGTAGGTATCAACCCAGCTCCTTTTGCAAGGCCGTCTGGGACCCTGGGTCTAAACCCAGCTTCCTTTCCAAGGATGAATGGCCCTGTAAGCAAGACTTTGGTCCCGTTTCCTAGAGTGGGGAGCCTCCCTGGCACAAACCCAGCTGCTTTCCCCAGACCAGGGGGTCCAATGGCTGCAATGTACCCAAATGGAATGTTACCCCCTTAAACACTGTTTTCTCTCCAGGACCACTTTGGTTTTTAGGCACCATGGTTCTGGGCAGGGGCTGTGTTACAAGTAAGGGTAGATGCGGAGCTACAGTCTGAAGTACATAGCTGGGGCTCAAGTTCAGATGAGCCATCTTTTTCCTCTGCTTTCTTGACTGAAGGTGAGATGTTATATGTGGGAGATGGATAACGGCAGGTGGGAATGATCCTGACCTTGAGAGAAAGGATCTCCAGCTCTCCAGAAGCCTGCTGTGCTTTTGTCCCACAGCTTTCTGCCCCTTGTTTCTTACTAGTTTCTTGAATTGTTCATGTGGACTTTTCCTCAGGGATACATTGGCCTGCAGGTCCCAATTCATATGTAGTCCCCTGCTCACCACTGGAGAATCCGCTCACTGCTCTCTAGAAATGTTGCATTGGTGAACAGACTGTGCTTCAGCAGCTCGGACCTGGGCGTCCTCTACCGCCATACCTTTCCCTGGGGGCTTGACCACCACAGAACCGGGAGGTGGGCAACCACTTCAAGACCCACCAAATACAATTTCTGCTTGATTGACTGGGCCTGCAGCTTCCTTCTCCTGGGACTTTGAGGAGGCCAGAATCAAGGCTCCACCGCTCATCTAACTCCCTCTCCACTAGTACTCCCGATCAAAGAACCTCAAAATTTAAACTGACGTGGATGGGAATTGGGGTGGGGGGGTGGGGGGATAAAGGGGAGATATCACTGTGCTTCGTTCAGCCTGATGTGAAAGGATGGTTGGTGTTTTTCCTGCTTGTATCTTTTCTTACCGTTTCTTTAATAAATGGGGTGAGAGGGCTGCCGATGTCACTCCACTTCGTTATCTGTTCCCACAGGAATTTTACCCACTGCTTTTCATTGTTGCAGCTTGGCCACAATCCTACGTTCTCTGCCAGGTAAAACGTGGTCACTCAAGCAGGAAGCAAGCGTTGACTTTTAACCTTAGCTAGGACTCAATTCATCTGCCAGTGATTTCACCAGAGACCTTGCCCATCCTCAACAATAATAAAAAAAGTTAAGCCACCAGAGGTTGTGCAGTTATCAATCAAGTGGGCCTGCTGTATGCCCCAGGTCCAGAGGCAGCTGTGACTACTTACCCTGTTTGAGTTCCACTGCCAACTACCCTGACAAAACTATTTCTACTCAAGTACCTCTTTTGAAACTGGAATAAAACCAGTTTAAGTACAAGGAGGAAGTTCAGAGATAACCAGCATTATGTGAGAATCTTTATTTTGACAAGTGTATAAAATACTCGACCTGAAAAGTAAAAAAAAAAAAAAAAGTAAAAATAAATACGTTTACAAATCATTGTAGAAAGAATACAAAAGGGTTAAAATTCTCAATGAGGAAAAAACCAAAATGTGTCCAGTTGTATAAAGGCTCTTCCCTTGCAAGAAACGGGGATAAAGCTGAAGACCCAGTTTGGTTTCGCTGCTGAAAAATATACAAAATAACTTAGAAAAACCAGTCGAGGTCAAACGTTGTGAGCCCACTACTTGTACCTGCCTACTCTTGATTTGAGCTAGGTTGATAACCACAGTGCGAGGCAGAGCTGAATGTAGGACAACCAGGAGTTCTCCATCCAGGAGTCTATCCTACCTTAACCTTCAAGTAAAAGCTGAAGAAAAACAAGCCCTTAGTGAAGTCTGAGCTCTGCAATTGGCTGACCGGATTTCCTCCATTGTAGTGCTCAAAATAGTTTACTTGGCCCGCAGAAACACGGAAGAGCCTGGAACAACTGCCTTTAGCAAATGCCTGCAGCCTCTTCCCGGCCTTTGTGGGTCGGGCCCAACACCAGCCAGCAGTCTTAACCAGAGGCTCAGGGTCTGTGAATCAGCAATGTTGGCTGCACCTGGAAAACCCTTGCGTTCATGGGAGATGAAAGAAAGCACCAGGGTTTGCCAGCCTGTGGCTCAGAGCACACTTGGTTCCTTTGTAGGGAGCACCTGGGCACACTAGAGGCTTGCCCCCTCAATGACTGTCTACCTTAGTGCTGGTTCTGAGGGCTTAGCAGGCCCTGCCAAGAATGGACATTTGGAGAGCGCAAGCAGGCACTCGTGCAATCAAGCATCCCCTAAGTCAAAGGCTTAGTCAAGATCCCAGGTTTCAAACCCAAGAGCGGAGAATAGTCTGTGGATTGCAAATCTCCAGAAAATGCCTTCTCTCACAACCCCCAACAAGCAGAAGAAAACTAAAGCTTCAAGGAGTATGAGAGAGAAAGGAAGAACCTTAGGATTTAGGAACCAATTCCATCTCTGAATTTGGTTTCTGGAAAGAAGCAAGCAAGTGCAATAATGACTATCCACAACTTGGCTAAGAATTCCCTGGAGAAGCCACTGAGGAGAATGGACAGTCTCAAAGACGACAAGTTTGGATTTGAGGCTTCACTTAGGGAACACTGAAAAGCTTTTCATTGGAGATGATTGTCAAGAACTGTAGCCTGAAAGTCATGCACGCTTAGCCAGCTGCTAAGGAATCTGTTCAAGCAGTTCCAAGATTGTAGTTAGTTTGGTCAGAGGCTCCTAATCGTTTTTGCCCCCACTTGCTGAGGGGAGGGGTGCCTATAGCAGAGGGGCCTGGGAGAGCCCAGGCTCTGTCTCAGTGACCACCTTGAAAAACTTCCCCAATGAGAAAGAGGGTGGGAGAGGTGACTGCATCACCTCGAAGAAAGCAAAGGAAGGAGGCTCTCTTCGACTCACAGTGGAGTTTGAGAGAGGAATTCAGGAGTATACGGGGTCAAGTACCTGAGCCCTCACTTCCTTTCTGAGCATGTTGGGGTTTCATCTTCCTGGTAGGTGACCAAAACATTTCCTCTCCCCAGCAGAGATCACAGACAAGTTCATCTAGATGTCGGGCAGTTTCCAGGTGAGATACATTCGGCCCAAGGCCTCCATATAGCCCCTGGCCTTTAGCACCACCACCAATCTTTGTTCCTCCTGGCAGACTTTCATTTTTAACCTAGATATATATACACACACTCAAAAGCAGTTCAGTGCTAACTCCCTGCTAGTTTGGTTCATCCTTGGGATGTTGAGATGTGGAATGGAGTATGTCACATAATAAAGCACCATTCCTGGACCCTGTTTTCTCATGCCCAAAGATCAGGCTTCTGGGCCTTATATTTCAGGCACAATCTTATTGCATTGATAGCTAGATGTGGGGGGGGGGGGTGCGGGACACATTACTAGCTGGTCCAGATCTCTCAGGAGTTCTCCCACCACCTCTGGTTGTGTTCAGATGGTCTAAGAGAATTCTCCCTTGCCACAGGCTGTCACTTACCTATCAGAAGTTGCCATTGATTGGAACTAATTGGTTTAGCACACTTCTGGGTTCCCCGTGGATCCTGGGGGAGGAGGTGGAATCTTTCCCAGCGGCCACCACACATGCAGAGGCAAGCAGATGGGTGGCGTGAAAATAGCCCTCTGAGCTGGATGGCGTTGCTTCCTGTAAGAACTGCCCCAGACCGTATAGTACAGGCACCACTCTTTACACTGCAGATTTGTCCTATGGACCATTAATAAACTAAAACAGCACTCCCTCCTCCCTCCCACCCCATCTTTTCTCTTCCATTCCCCTTCCCTCCCTTACCCATTGCACTTGTCCCACTCTGCTTGGGGGGCTGTGTCACACCTCAGCAAAAGCTAAGCTGTACTGCTCTGGCTTCTTCCCACATCGCCGGGCGATTATGGCCAGATACAGCATGAGGAGGGCCACCCAGTAGCAGCCGTACAGGATGGCCCCAGAAACCAGGAAGGCTAGCTCCGTCTCACTGAACAGATCCTGGCAATAAGCTGTGTAGGCCAGCCCCCCTAGAAGGACCGCTACCCAGATGGACACAGGGATGAGGCCAATGAAGTTCACCACGATGGTTTTTCGGCCAGAAGTGCCCCAGCCAGACTTGTTGATGGTAGCAATGGCAAAGATCTTGGCTGGCAGGAGGCTGGACATATAGAGAAGAGAATAGAGGGACATGAAGATCATTTCTGCATTGCCCCGAAGGAAGCAGGCATAGGTAGCTTTGATAATGCCCACCAGCTGCACTGTCAGCAGGAAGAGGAGAATATTCCAGATGCGGCCTCGGTAGAAAAGCTGTATGACCGTGGCAATGAGGAAGAAGGGGAAGAAACCTGTGACCACCGATTCGTAGGTCATCCAGAGGTGGTGCTTATGGAACCAGAGAGAGTTGTAGAGCCACTCCCGGAAGTAAGACTTGCTCCAGCGCGTCTGCTGGTTGAGCCACCGGAGGTACTTGGTGGGGGTCTCTGTGAGGCACTTGGAGCGTGCTGTATACTTAGTCCGGTAGCCGAGGCTCAGGACCCGGTTGGTGAGGTGGCGGTCATCTCCAAAGCTGCACTTGCTGCCTAGGAACTTCTGATGGTACCAGTCCTCCAGGAATTGCTGGAGGAGGCTGTTGCGGTACATGCCCAAAGGCCCACTGATGCACTGCACACAGCCAAAGTAGGACTGACAGGCCCGCTCCACATTGAAGGCCATCCAGTACCGCACACTGCTCAGGAAGGAGATCCACGAGTCATACTTGTTGAGGATCTGCAAGGGAACCAGAGATGCTGGGCCTCCTCACCTGAGGACTCGAGCCCCGGGAGAGAGACACCAGAGGCCATGAGGCCTCCCTTACCCTGAGTTCTGTAGCCCCCTGCTCAGATACCTGGCCATCAGTCCTAACCCAGCCAAAGCTGGGAAACCTGAGGCTCAGAGGAGCCAGCGGTACCTAGTCATTTCCCCCAGCACCTCACTGCCATCTGCACTGACTGCCCCAGTGAAGTTCCTCAAGCAGTCAGAGCCACCTTCCATCTCAGGAAACAGCCTGTGGTGGTGGCAGAGAGGAAGACTCAGGAAGGATGCACAGCGCCCCCCCCCCCCACCAGCCATTTATCTTGACCCTTCTCTAGTTGGAAAGCTTCTCAGGAAGACCTGATGTGTTACCAGCATTCCCTCTGGAAGAAGATCTGGCCCTGTAATCTTACCATACTGCCCTGTTCTTACCATTCAGCGCAACTTCCTAAAAAACAAGGGTTTCTCAAGGGCCCAACTCGGGAGGTGCTTGTTGCATCACCACCAAGGAGCACCCTTCATGATCAGGAGCCCAGAACATGGAGCCCCTCCCAGCAGCATGGGCTCTCTACTACATACCTGTTGAGTGATTTTCTTTTTCCTCAGGTTGGAAAAGACCAAAAAAGGAATTTCTCACTACTAAGTGAGCCCTTCGATACTAGTGAAAACTATCAAAGAAACTCCCCCCCCACACACACACACTCCTCCAAAATACTAGGTAGTCAAGATGCTCACTTCCCAGGCATATCCATTGGATTGGGAAGCAGAAAGAGTCTAGGCCCCACCCCCAGGAATCCCTGGTTACTTCTTACTTGGACATCTCCTCCAACTCCCCCTACTTGGGGGTCTTCCTCCAGGACTCGAAGCATTTCGATGGTGCAGGCTGGATCCAGCACAGTGTCAGAGTCACACACCTGTAGAGGGAGTGCATGGTCAGCCCATTTTGATCTTGGGCCTGTGTACACCACATACTGCTCACTGCTTCAGGGACATAAACACCTTTCAAAGGGTTCACTTCCAGCCACTAGTAAAGAGATTTATGCTAAACAGAAGAGGTGAGATGAATAACAAGTAAGGAAAAGGAGAGCTAGGCTGAGAGAGAAACCCTGGAGACTCAGTGTCAGGGACAAATGCTTAGCACTGAGCAAGTTTTTAGCCTTAGAGCCAGGCTCCACAAAAATGGTCTCAGAACGTTTCCCTGGGGGAAAAGGAGGTACACATTGAAATCAGATGTCAGGTACAGTGGCTAGACCCAGGCCAGCAGACACTCCAGGTGAGGTGAAGAAATGGCTCTTGCCAGAGGCTACTGCCCAAAGCCCTCTCAGAGATTAACATGGTATTCCCAGTTTCAGCCTCTGGTCTCCTGGACAACCTGCAGCAAACGTGGAGGATATATCTACCCAGTCATAGGTGCCCCGCTAATATGGCTGTAAGGCCTGAGCTCCTTTGGCTAAGTCTCTAAGGTCAGGGCATGCTATGTCCAAGGGCTGCTCTCACCTGGATTCTCAGGAGCTTGAATCTGGCACCTTAAACCACTTGGCTATCCTGACGTGACACTTGGATCGATTCTGGATGACCATGGAGGCTGGCCACAGCTGCCTCCAACCAGAGCTGAGGTCAAATCCTGCCCCATTGCCCACCTTCCCTAGGGAGGCTCATGGTCTAACAGGTGGCTCCATTATTAGTTGAACCTGAGCTAGGAACACTTACCCTGCTGGCTGACTCCTTGTCTATTTTCTAGGAGACAACTGAGGTGATACAGAGAGCCCAGATAATCACTGGCAGAACAACAGAGCAAAGAACAGTACCCACAGATAAGCCCAAACCTTGTGTTGCACAAGTCCAAAATACTTTTAGTAAAGTTGCTAATGCCTGCAGGAAGGGGGCTGCCCCCCCCACACACAAAAACCTTGCTGGGTTTTCTCTTGCCATTCTGGAAGACATGGTGGCCACAGCCAAGCAGCAGAAGGTTGAAGGGATCCAGGCAGAGCCATCCCACCTGTTCCCTCCTACCTCCCCACCAACACACCTTGGGAGAGGGTGCCTGGAGGGCTTCGGGCCAGACTCCCAGAGCCTCTTCAGCTGACAGGCCAGGCTTTCCAGTGCTGCCAGTCTCAGGGCTACTTCCTGCCCTGACCCTAACCCGTTCCTCATGCTGCTCAGCTTCCTTCACTCCAGGGAGGTCTTTCTAACAGCAGGGTTAGGGAAGTTAAAGCTCTTGGCTGCATGGGTTTCCCCACCGGCTGAAGCAGGGCTATCTCCCTCAGAGGGAAAGACACACCCATAGCAGGACTGTTGGAAGTCAGGCTGAAATCCACCAAATTGAACTGAAGCCCAGGCTGCCCCAGGCAGTGAGCCCAGAGCCATCAAGAGAAAGGCTGGCTCAGGTGTGTGAGCCTATTTGCTGATCCATCAGAATGAATCCACAGGAAATGATCAGTAAAGGAAGAACGTGTGGCAGGTTTTGGGAGTTCTGTGCAGCAAGGGAGGACACAACAGAGTCCCTGTGGCTTGAGCATGTGCCAGAGCTCAAGGGCTTTTCCTCTGCCTTCTGAGTTTCCAGGAAAGCACCAGAGGCCTCTTGACCCTAGATGAACTGCAGAATCAAATGCCTCAACATCCCTCCCTACAAGGCCGAGGAGGTCCTTGGCCCTAGGAAGACAGAAAAAGGTCAATGTACCAATTCACTTGAGGATGCAACTTCCAAAAAAGCCAAAAACCAAACATCTGTGGCAAGCTAATTTTAGGTGGGTACAGTAGAGAACATTTCAATATTGGTGTACTCAACACATGCTCAGCAAGACTGAGCTGGTACGCAGGTGGGCTGCCATGACACCTGCTATTCACTCAAGTGCTGGGCAAAATCCTCTGGCATGTGTGGAGAAGGAATCCAACAGAAAAATGGACATGTGGATGCTGGACCGGAAATCTGGGGTTCTGGGTGCAGTTTCTACTTGGTACTTAAGTGTGTGAGCTTTTCATCAGTTCCTTCTAGGTTCTGTTATTTGAAAATTGGGAGCTGTGTTAACTGTGCCAACCTAATAAAATTTCCAGCCGGGTGTCAGTGACCTTTTTGACTGGAAGCTGGGCAGGATCTGGTCAGGGTCCTAGCCCTGCCAAGACTGCTGCAGAATTAAGCTGGGGGATGAGTCACTGCTGTGACTTCCCCCCACTTCACAAACACCACTTTGACATTGGGTAGAGTAGGGCTCTCTGGCCCGTAACTAAAACAATAGTTGAGTACTTTGGAGCATGATTTGTTTTGCTCTTCACCACACCTCCTTATGGAGAGATTCATCCCCACGTTACCAATGCTGAGGCACAGTGGATACAGGCAGACTGCCTAGGCTCAAATCTCATCTCTGCACCTTACTGCTGTGTGACATTAGGCAAGTTACTTAACTTCTCGGGGCTTCAGTTTCACCTTCTATGAGTGGCAATAGTAACAATATTTATCCTCTAGCAGTATTACGAGGGTTAAAAGAACTAGTATGGGGGTGCCTGGGTGGCTCAGTTGGTCAAGCGACTGCCTTTGGCTCGGGTCATGATCCCGGAGTCCTGGGATCGAGCCCCACATCGGGCTCCCTGCTCGGCTGGAAGCCTGCTTCTCCCTCTCCCATTCCCCCTGCTTGTGTTCCCTCTCACGCTGTCTCTCTCTCTCTCTCAATTAAATAAAATCTTTTAAAATAAATAAAAGAACCAGTATGTAGGGGCGCCTGGGTGGCTTAGTCGGTTGAGCGTCTGCCTTCGGCTCAGGTCACGATCCCAGGGTCCTGAGATCGAGTCCTGCATCGGGCACCCTGCTCAGCAGGGAGCCTGCTTCTCCCTCTGCCCGCCGCTCCCCCTGCTTGTGCTCTCTCTCTCTCTCCCTCTGACAGATAAAATCTTTAAAAAAAATGTGTGTATGAAGCGCCTACATGGGGGGGGTGTGGTATGAATTAAGTGCTATCCGCTTGTTAGCTCTTACTAGTATTGGCACACCAGTCCAGAGGCCCGCCCTCAATCACAGAGCTAAGTAGGAGAAGAACCAGGATTACATCCCTGGGCTTTATGACCCCAGGACTGCTGTTCGGAGTAGCAGTTACCTCATTGCCTTCTGAAGTTCAGAGGAAGGATGTACACAACACAGGCGACCTTAACCGGACCTAAAATTCCTACCCAGTATGTCCAGCCGCCTGGATATGTCCACACGGCCGCACATTCCTGGTAAAGGCGCGCTTACCTGGATGTAGTCCACTGAATCGCCAAGAGCCTTGAAAGCCGTGTACATGACCTCTCGCTTGCCTCCCCATTTCTGCATGATGCACGAAAAGGTGCTGGTTCGCACCACATCCCGCACGCGGTCCATGCCCTCCTGCAGGCTGGCCTCCGTCTCCCCCTCCCCCGCCTCATGGAAGTTGCTGCGCCACACAAAGAAGCCAGCTTGCTCAGTGCCGCCTAGCACCTCGTGGAAGATATCCAGCATGTAGGCGTCCTCCTGGCGATTGCCATCCACCACCATGACCACCTTGAGGTCAGGGAATGCGATGCGCTGGGCTGAGCGCAGGCACTTGCGCAGATAGTCGGGGTCCTCCTGGTAGGCAGCAATGCAGAGTGCCACCGAGCGCCGCGACGGGGCAGCGGGGACTTTGAGCGGCCAGCCTGCCTGCCGCATCCGCCGGTGCTCCAGGAAGGCAAACAGGCTCTGGATGAGCAGGTGCAGGCCCAGGATGGCCCCGTACAGGCCAAAGGACAGGTAGTGCTTTTCTGTGTGAATGAACTGGTAGCCTGTCACGTAAGCTGCCAGGATGCCACCCAGCACCGCCAGGGCAAACAGGCTGGTGCCCACCACACGCAGGGCTGTCGTCAGCTGCACCGGCATCTGGTGGGAGACGGAGGGAGGTGTGGAGTCAGGAGGCAGTCAGTGGGAGTGGGGGCGTTTTCTCGGGCAGGCCCAGAACAGGGAAATGAGCCACTCATCAAAACCATTGCCCCTGACTGAGCATGACTACGACCCGTGTGTATACTCAGAAGCCAGGCCCCTGGGGTTTGAATCCCAGCTCCGCCGCTTCCTCTCTGTGGGACTCTGCCCTGCCCCTTGGTTCATTCATCTGTGACACGTGGACTGCAGCAATAACCTTGTAGCATCTTTGAGGGTGAATTGGATTACATATGTAAAGCAGTTCGAGTAGCATTTATTCTTGTTAGACAAACCAAAGCCAGAAAGAGCTCTGTGATGCCCACCTGGTGGATGGTGGTCCTGGGATCTGCCTGACCCAAAGCTCGTCTAGGCAACCTTCAGGAGGGGTGAGCCAGAGGCAGCCCTGAGCAGGCGAGGGGCCCGGGAGGGAGGATGACCAGGGAGGCAGCCAGAGGCCAAGAGCTTCTACCCGCCCTGTACCCACCAGGGCCTCGTGCAGAGTGAGGGGAAGTAAAACACGGCCACCCATGAGGCCCGCGAACAAAGTGGGGGAGGAAAAGATGAGAAACAGCAGGAAACATAAAGAGGTGGGGGGGGCAACTTCTCGCTCTTGAAACAGCAAAATCAGTAAAAGTTTCCCTGTGGGGCGCCTGGGTGGCTCAGTCATTAGGCGTCTGCCTTCGGCTCAGGTCATGGTCCCAGGGTCCTGGGATCAAGCCCCGCATCGGGCTCCCTGCTCCGCGGGAAGCCTGCTTCTCCCTCTCCCACTCCCCCTGCTTGTGTTCCCTCTCTCGCTGTGTCTCTCTCAGTCAAATAAAATCTTAAAAAAAAAAAAAAAAGTTTCCCTGTGTTCTCTGCTGTCTCACCGTTTTCTCATCTACCGGAGAGGCAGGAAAGAAAGGGAAAGCAACTGGGAAAAGCAGACCAGGAAAAAGAGGAAATGAGAGCTGGGGTGTGGACAGCTCTCCTGGAAGCCCAGCAGTCGGTCGGGGCGCCAGAGGGAACTGCAGCCACCACTGCAGCAGCCTGGGAGGGCTGGCTGCCCGCAAAGCCCCATCCACTTGGTCCTAGTGCCCGCATGGCACCTCCGTGCTCGTCCGCCGGCCCTGCCACCCCTTCTGCCCTAAGTCCGGGCTCCCAGCAGCTGCCCTGTCGGCAACATCTGGGTTTTAATGAAAACAGCTTAGCACTCAGCACGGAAGACTTGTGCTTGAGACACAGCTCTACCACCTCCTGGCTGCCTGACCTTGCCCAAGTGAGACTTGGGGTCCCCCAAGGGGGGGTTCTAATGGTTTCTTGCTCCATAGGTCTCAGGTAAATAAGTTCCCGGAAATTAGCACTTCCTGCCCTGAAGGATGACCCAGGTGGGAAGGCTGATTGGGGAAGAGAGGAGGGGCTGATGAGGACAGCTCCCCACTCCTCATTCTGACCCACGCCTTCCCATCTCCTCTCTTTGCCACCTGCCTGATCTGGAGAATCCCATTTCCAACACCACCCACCCACCCACCCTCTACAGACCACGGGGTCTCGCTTCCAAGCTTGCTCCAACTCTAGGTCTTACTGGAACCAACCCTTGAGCCCCACTCCAACACAAATGCACCTTCATGTGAGGGGAACAGTGCCTGTTCCCCTGCCACCTGCCACATAGGATGGGTGAGGAACACGCGGTCATTGCCTAAGTCCGTCTAGATTCAGGCACCAACAGCATTCCAGCAGCTGCGGTCCAGAAAGTGCTGTTGGCAGCCTTGCAGCTTCGGGAAGCTCGGCCTCTAGGCGCTGTACCCCGCCATTCTGGGAGCCTGCTTCCTCGGCAGGACTCCCAGCCTTCCCCGGTACCCCCGCCCCATGCGCCTGCGGCTCAGGGGCCCCAAAGCCCTGCACCCACTCCAGGAGCACCGCCCCCCCCCCCCCCCGCCCCGTAGCCCTCTAGACCTTACACGCCAAAGGGGCGCCGCTGGGCACCACTGCCCACCTGCGCTCTGGGAGAGGGCCGGGGGCGCCGAGGCCAGCCCGGCAACCTGCCGGGTGCTGGCGCCCCGCCTCGGTGCAATGCCGGAGGCGGTGCCCACCAGGTTAATGCAGCCGGGAAGGCACTCGCCAGGCTTCTCACCCCCGCCTGAGCCTCGCCTTCTGGCAAAGGCGGCGCCGGCCACACCCACGTGCCGGTTTCCCACGACTCAGCGGGGAAGGAACGGAAAACCCGAGGAATCAGTCGGACCAGGCCCCGCTCATCTCCTCTGGGCCCCAGCTACCTTGGCAAAGTGTGCCTGCAGACAAAGGCAGCATCTCCGGTGTCGCCGGCCCCTTCCTCTCGCGGGCAGGACCCCCAAATCCCGCACACGAATTGGAGGCACTACCCTGGCACCCCGTACCCCACCGAGGACCAAAAATGTCCCGCAGCCAAAACCCCACGAGCAATTAGGTGCTGGTGCGGGCTCTGGCAGAGGCGCCCCTGCCCAGATAGGGGGCCTGCCACCTCAAGCGGGGAGAGGGGAGCCTCGACCACCTCTCACCCACCCCCATTTCGTTCAGATGGAATCCTCTAGAGCTCGGAACCCGTAGGCTAAAGCGCACCCGGCTTCAAGGGAACTAGGTTGGGGGGCGCTCCCTAAGACACCTCCCCCCAGATGACTGAAGGAGAAAACCCTCGGCCAAGGACGCACGCCGCCAATCTATACCCGAAACTTTGTAGGGCTGCCGGTGTGCGGCCTCTACAGCTGACAGGTGTGCCCTGCTACGGGACCCACACGCGGCGGGATGGGAAACTTGCGCGCGGGGTTGGGGCTTTTTCCCTTGCGCCTGGCCGCCCGGCCGCCCTCCCGGCCCCTCCGAGCCGGCTGGGGAAGGGGAGGTAGGGCCCGCAGACACAGGCGGCCGTGGCCCGGCTGACCCGCAGGGCCCACAGCGCCCGGCATCCTGGTGCGGGACAGGTGCGAACCCCCCAGCAGGAGTGGGGGAGGGAGAGACTCCCACCAGCCTCGTGCCCCGCACCGTCGTCCGCCCCCTAATCCATTCACAAAACAGAAGCCGCAAGGGAGGAAGGGAGGAGAGGATGGAGGAAGAAAGGGAGGAGGGGTCAGTGGGGAAGGGGCTGCAGGAACCACCGCCGGGAAGCCTGGGGACACTGCAGCCCTCAGCCGGCCTCCCGGCGCCGGTCGCAGCGCCCGCACAGGGCGGGGGGAGGGGGGTAGCAGGGGAGGCGGTGGGGGTCCGCCAGGCTCGGCCAGCGGCACCCCTGGAGCTCGGCGCAGCCCCCGCGCGGCGCGGCCCGCCCCTCCGATGTGGCCGGCTGGCCGGGCCCGCGCTCACCGTGCCGCCGGCTGCCCGCGCTCCGGTGCTCAGCAGGCCCGCGGCGGCTCCATGCCCCTCCTCCAGCTCCTCGCCGCCGCCGCGCCTCTCTCTCTCCCCGGTGCGCCGCCGCCGCCGCGCGCTCCGACTGACGAGCGCCGGCCCCACGGAGCCGCCTTTAAGTACCGAGCGCGTCCCCGCCGGGAGAGGCGCCCTCCTCCGGCCCTAGGGCCGGGAAAGTTGGGAAGAGTGGGAGGGCTCCCCCGAGGGCTGCGAGGAGCACCCCCTTATTGGCTCAGTCGGAGGGAGATACACGCGGCCGGCGCTCGGCGGGACGCCGGGTCCCCGCATGCATGCGGCTCCAGCCTCGGTCTCTGCGCCCTGGAAGGTGGGTTCTCCCACGGCGGCCAGAGGCCGAGCTCCTCCGCGCTCGCCCCGGGGCCAGCTGCCCAGGAGGAGGCGATCATTGTGCTCAACCCAGAACCCGAAGCGTTGTTAACTTTCAGTATAACCCCTAGCGACTTCCAAAACTGTTAACTCTCCATTCCGCCTCCCCCGCGCCCGGCTTTCTAAGCCTCGCAATCTACTCACTCTGCAAAACCGCCGAGGCGATGGAAATCTTCCCCCGACTGCGGCACGCCGAGGGGCTGTTCGCTGTATAGGGTACTCCCTAAAACAGAGACAGCAGAACCTTCCTGCCGGCAAAAAGAAGAGGCGCAGAAGAGAATAATTATCAAATATAAAAAGACTGTTCAAAGAAGGTGTTAACAATTGTGACAAGCTTAGCTTTGGATTCCGCAGTGGGGCGCTGATGACTTTGAGGGTTTGCAAAAGCTCCAAATGGTTTTGCAGGAACCTTGGAAGTTCCGGTGTCTTAAAGCCGAAACCAATTCCTCCTCCCCTTTTCTTACACCTTTATTTCCGACATCCACAACCTCCTAAATTCCCAACTGACCTTATAGCCAGTGGTTTCCAGGTCCCCAAAAGCTGGTGCTGGACTTGGATGAGATGGGGTGGGGTCAAGGAGAGGTGGGGAGTTGTTAGCAGAGGAAGTTTAGAACCAGTTGAATTAGAACCCGATTTCTAAATCTCGGAAAAGCTTAAAGAGATCAAATTAAAGACTAGTTAAAAAAAAAAAAGTGAATTTACATGTCCTCCAAACACACCTGAGATAATTTCCATCACTTCTTCCCAAGCTGCAACAAATTTATAGCAACATTAGTTGCAGTCTACAAGCTGCTTCTCTTAGAAATCTTAGGGGCCTCGGGCGCCTGGGTGGCTCAGCCGGTTAAGCGTCTGCCTTGGACTCAAGTCATGATCCGCGGCTCTGGGATTGAGCCCCGCTTTGGGCTCCCTGCTGAGCGGGGAATCTGCTTCTCCGGCTCCCTCTCCCCCTCTGCCCCTCCCCCTGCTCATGTGCTCACGCACTCGTGCTCTAATAAATAAAATCTTAAAAAAAAAATAAACGTCCGTAATGCATTGGAGACAAGGCATTTTTCATTGACACTGATCTCTGAATAGAATTCTGGTCACTGAGGATCACATCCCGGAGGGATGAGCTTGTAGAATCCAGAACAGATGCTGTTCTCTGGTTGAGGATAACTGGAGTTAACTTTCACTGAGCACCTGCTCCCAGCCAATCTCTTCAATTCTTGTAACGACCCTGTCAAATACTGAGTCCCATTTCTGGGAGGAAGATACTGAGGTTAGTGCCACACAGCTAGTGGCAGAACTGACTCCAAAGTCTTCCTCTTAACCAAAGGCTCCTCTCTCCACCCATGCATTATTCGCTCTTCTTAGGGCCTGTCTCAAGTTCAAAACATATTCCCATTGTGGATTCAATACTAGTTTTTAAAAACACACAAAAAAAGAAAATTTAAACCATGTAGCATATTGGTGATGATTTTCTCAAGCCAAAGTGTGAAATGATTTGGTTTCTGTAAAGCAAGATGGAATGGGGTGGAGTGGGTGTCTTTGTTTGCCTGGGGGACCCAGCAATGAGCATGAGTGAGGGTGGGCAGGAAAGTCCCTGAGCCCCTAAGATTTCTTTCTTTCTTTCTTTCTTTTTTAAGATTTTACTTATTAGAGAGAGCGCACGAGCTCAATCCCAGGACCCCAGAAACATGACCTGAGCCGAAATCAAGTCACACACTTAACCAACTGAGCCACCAAGGCGCCCCAGAAATCCAGATTTTTATGTGAAATCTAATTTTTAAGTGTTGGCAACTAATTCAAATGTTGGAAAAAACAAAAACAGTCCACAGGCCAGGCAAAATGTGTCTGTGAGTCACATACAGCCAACTGGCTGCTTGTAAGTGACCTGTTTAGAAGCTGAGGGAATGGAGCAGCCAGTTTGGAAAGATCCTGTCTGCCCTCAACACAACAGCAGCCTGACTTCACTGGGAGCAAGTTTCCTGGGCTGTTCCAGGACCATCTCATGCCTAGTTAATTTCCAAGACTTCAACTCTGTCCCATGGGCTTATTGCTAGCTCACTCAGTTGGCTCCAGGGAGTTTTACAGGTGGTGGGCTAGTCAATTAAAAACTCCTAAATGAACAGCAGGTCCAGATGCAACATCATGAGAACAGTAAACACTCTGCCCATACCAATTGGCTTGGCCCCCTGAATGGCTTTCCCTGAGAAGCAAATTCTTTTTCTGATCTGCAGGGCCAGAGACCCTGTGTTATCAGGCAGCAAGGAGCATCTTCACCTTTGTGGCCAGCCTGTGCCAGGGAGGATTTGCCTGTAATTAACATCCAGTTTGCAGTGCCCTATTTGCATTCATCTCTTGGAGGGGAGAAGGGTAAGGGAATCTTTAAGGGGCTGATATAATAAAGCTCAAGTTTATCTCTGCTTACCACTGGGGATTTAAGAATAGGACTATTTCCACACTCAATCACATAGAAAAGTGAATTCAGATGTTGCTGAATTGGCTTTTATGTGGGTTCCAAAGAATAGGCCTCCCTATTCAGCTCAGTAGTAGAAAATGCATGCTGCATTTCAACATTCATTTGACAGTGAAGACCAGCCCTAAGAAAGGAATGATGCTTTGGCACCAAGAAGTGTCAGGCTGGTCCCTGCCATCTAGACAGTTACCTATTTTGAAGACAAATACACTTGAAAAGTGGTCAATTGGGCACCTGGGTGGCTCAGTCATTAGGCGTCTGCCTTCGGCTCAGGCATGATCCCAAGGTCCTAGGATCGAGCCCCACATCGGGCTCCCTGCTCCACGGGAAGCCTGCTTCTCCCTCTCCCACTCCCCCTGCTTGTGTTCCCCCTCTCGCTGTATTTGTTTCTGTCAAATGAATAAATAAAATCTTAAAAAAAAAGTGGTCACCATTCAAGGCAATTTATAATTAGATGTTGATGAGAGAATCCAACTAGAAGAGTTTGAGGATTTCAGGAAAGAGATTATCTGTGAGCTGGAATGGTCTGAGCAGAGTTTGTAGAAAGACAAGAACATTCTAGATGGGAAGAAGAGCTTAAGAACAAGAGTAGGTGGGGCGCCTGGGTGGCTCAGTTGGTTAAGCAACTGCCTTCGGCTCAGGTCATGATCCTGGAGTCCCGGGATCGAGTCCCGCATCGGGCTCCCTGCTCAGTGGGGAGTCTGCTTCTCCCTCTGACCCT